>NC_142811.1:10281180-10464685 GCF_049724085.1 Artemia sp. Qi Xiang Cuo
TTTCTTCAAAGCAGTATTTGGGTGTGCATCAAAGAAGACACAGTGGAGAAAAACCATATGAGTGTAAAATATGTAAGAAAACTTTTGCTAATAACCACACAAGGAATATTCACCTGAGAATCCATTATGGTAAAAAACCATTCGAGTGTAAAATATGCTGCAAAACTTTTACTTTTGAGCAGAGCAGGAACAATCATTTAAGAATTCACTCTGCCGATAAACCTCACAAATGCTTAGTCTGTAGTAAGAAGTTTACTCAAATAGGGACCTTAAAACGCCACATGACCGCCCACATCAGTGAAAAGCGAAATGAGTGTAATATATGTAAGAAGAGTTTTTCTTCAAAGCAGTATTTGGGCGACCATCAAAAAAGACACAGTGGAGAAAAACCGTTTGTGTGTAAGATATGTAAGAAGAGTTTTTCTTCAAAACAGTACATGAATATTCATTTAAGGATTCATTCTGGCTACAAACCTCACCAATGCTTAGTCTGTAGTAAGAAGTTTGCTCGAATAGGGACCTTAAAACGCCACACGACCACCCACACCGGTGAAAAGCTACATGAGTGTAATATATGTAAGAAGAGTTTTTCTTTAAAGCAGTACATGAATATTCATTTAAGGATTCATTCTGGCGATAAACCTCACAAATGCTTAGTCTGTAGTAAGAAGTTTACTCAAATAGGGACCTTAAAACGCCACACGACCACCCACACCGGTCAAAAGCTACATGAGTGTAATATATGCAAGAAGAGTTTTTCTTTAAAGCAGTATTTGGGTGAGCATCAAAGAAGACACAGTGGAGAAAAACCATTTGAGTGTAAAATATGCGGGAAAACCTTTACTTTCAAGATAAACAAGAATACTCACCTAAGAATCCATTCTGGTTAAAACCCTCACAAGTGCTTAGTTTGCAATAAAAAATTCAATCAAATGAATAACTTAAAGCGGCATGTTACTATCTTCCATTCTGATGAAAACCCCACAAGTGCTCCATTTGCAGTAAAAACTTTAGCCTAAAGGAAAGCTTGAAGAAACACATAACTATCATCCATGCTGGTGGATTATCCAACTATGGTTTAGTTTGTAACTAAAGTATTGATATACAGGGTGAAACATGGCTTGACACACATATAACATATATGACAAACATATAACTTGAAAAAACATATGATTATCGTCCTTACTAGTGAATTATCCAACTAGTGTTTAGTTTGTGATTAAAGTATTGATCAAGAGGGTAAAACAAGACTTGACAAACATATAACATTTATGACAAACATATTACTTGAAGAAACACATGATTGTCGTCCTTACTAGTGAATTATCCAACTAGTATTTAGTTTGTGATTAAAGTATTGATCAAGAGGGTAAAACATGACTTGACAAACATATAACATTTATGACAAACATAAAACTTGCAGAAACACGTGAGTATCGTCCTTACTAGTGAATTATCCAACTAGTGTTTAGTTTGTGATTAAAGTATTGATCAAGAGGGTAAAACATGACTTGACAAATATGGCGTTCAAGGACTGTGGCACCTGTGGCAATAATGATCGACGGCGCTAAATGTAATGTTAAGGGGATTTACCCTGTATACCGATCGCGCCAGCTACGCCGTTAAGGTTTGAAGCTGTGAACTTATACCTTATAAGTTTTCCGATAGCGCCACTTGTAACGCTAAATATTGTGCCATCAAGGATTGCGCCACAGCAATGGGGAGTAAAGTAAATGGGTGGCCGCGCCACTCACTGAACGCGAGAAAATAGAATACGTAACTATATGAATGTAAACTCTTTTCCTTGAGTTAACTCGAAATTAGATTCCTTAGGGAACGTTACCGATGGAGACCCACGAACTAGTTACCTGCTGTGAGATTAGATATAGACATATAAAAAAAACACAAATATAAAAGTAATAGTTTTATTGAGACTTACATTTAGGTGTACAACTATGGTTCATTGCAATTGATGACAGTGGAGATAGAGAAAATAATTACAAAATATCTGCAACGATTGCATATTCATAATTTTGAAAAATGAAGTCTCAATAATAGTTCTGACAAATGAATCCACGAAAAAACACTTTTCTGTACTATATCAAACTAATCCTGATTCTGTGCCCTAAGAGCTATTTAACGAATGACCCAACTCTTGTGAAGTGCCCGCTACCTTATAATTGTGTTTGCAAATTCACTTCATTGTGCTGACTGCCCATCCAATAATTTGTTTTAAATATTTTTGATGATTAAACATTCATACTGCTCTTATAACTTAAACTTCCTGAGAAACTTTGTATCTAGCATTTTTTTTATTGCCGAACATCTTCGCGAAATTTAAAACCGATTAGCGTCAATATTTGGCTGAGACTAGAATGCGGTTTTTCTTTTGCTCATTAAGAAGTTTTCTTTTTGAAACGGGATTTAAACTTAGTTAGGGGAAGTTTAATTTATGTCGGAATTATCTTAAGAAGGAAAGAATTTTATTTTTTGTATTTTAAATATATCACATATTACTCACGGTACATATTACCCTTCCCATTATTTAATGACGTCCCGTCATTAGGACTTGCTTGCCCTTGGGTTTTTGAAATATTCGCTATTTATTAACTATTGGTCCTACGTAATTTTAATTGACATTGTATTATTTTATACTTTTGTATAAGCTTAATCAGGAGTGCAAAAATTTTCTCTATTACTTTTCTTATTTTATTATATATCCCTTTCTAAAGTTCATCTACCGGACTAAGATTATCTACGGTTCTAGCCTAGGTACTATACTAAAGATTTTTTTTTCTACATCTAACACTGATGACTTTTACATTTCCAACAAGGTTAGGGCTATTCTACTTTTACTATAAGATTTTTTTGAAAATTCACCTTTACAAGTTTTTTTATTTTGTTTTAGATAATTACCTTTCACGCAATTAATAAATACATTGACTTTACATTAATCTATCTAAGTAAATAAAATACATATATATATATATATATATATATATATATATATATATATATATATATATATATATATATATATATATATATATATATATGTATATATATATATATACATATATATATGTATATATATATATATATATATATATATATGAGATTTAAGTGTTCACTACATTCACTGGTAATCATTAAAACATTTTCACTTGGTTTGTTCGTTATATAGTTTTGATAATAATTTATCGAAGTTGCTTTTTCAAAACTGTTTTTTTTATCAACATTATTAAAATGTGACATGTGTAAATTCATATCTATTTCACCACTTACGTGTCTCTTAGCGTACTCACTCCTTCTATTATAAATTATGGTCCTTCACTCCTTTCGTCTTGGCAAGAAATTTTAAAACACTTACAATATGGTTTCTTCACAGAACAGTTCAAGCATGACTATGTTCATCTTTGAGGTAACGCTTTCTCTAATTTCCAATGGAAAATGATACTCCCAGGTACAGGTGTGTGGAATTTTGATATCAGAGTTCATTCTTACCTGCTGTTTTTGGATAGTTCATAAGGTGCCTTATCGTTAAGGGGTTGAAAACTGGACTGTTGGAACTTGATCTATTATCAACGCAGTCTGGATTGGGTTGATTTTCTTCTTAGCATATCGTTCTTGGGATATTTTAAAGTACATAGAGAATGTAATTCTCGTATAAAATTGTTCGTTTGTGCACTTAGAGATTATAGTTCTTTTATAAAATTGTTAGTGCCTGGCTTGCGTCTATTTACTTTTACGGTGACTCCTTGGTTAATCACAGGGGAATTGATGTTTGGATTTGGAATGGGTCGACACCAAACTTTAGTGACTCCTTCAACATATTGTCTTTAACTTGTGGGAGGGGTATATTGTCACTGAGGGTTTAGTCACTGGGGTAATTTTGGTTTCTGTAATTCAATGATTGGTTTCCAGGTCCATTTTTCAGAAATTATCTCGTAACATTTATGGGATAACAGAGATATTAACTTTTCGCATTTGATAGAGGTGATAGGATGGATTCCGAGAAACGGTCAAAAGGGATTCGACGCGTGAATTTGTGACACAAATAATTTTTGGGTTCACCAAATATCATAACTATACAGTCATATGGTACATGGGTCCATAAGCATTATCAAGGGTGATATTTATGTACTTATATCTTGTACTGATCGATGGGGTTCTCAGGATTTATGTGTTTATATAGTTCGATAGTGCACTGGATACTGAGATTCAAATATAGTGCTACCTGATACGTAATATGGTTTGTGGTCGAGGAAACAACGATCAAAAAGGTAATTAATTTTCGTAAACGAAGCTAGGACTACAATTGCCTGGAGTCTATGGTGAGTACTCTTCGTTGGTTGAGGTATGATGAAAATAGATGCTACTAGGTTGTATCTGCACTGGACTACGCATTGTAAAGATTGATTTCCAATATGTCAATCCACTTCCTGTAATAAAAATAACGAAGCAGAATCACACGTTCTTTAAAACAAGTCGTCATAATACATAATAAGCAATATAATTGGTTACTGTTACGGTGAATTTTACACTACAAGACAATATTAAACAAATACATTTATATTGATACAAATAGTTTGATTTTGACAAAACAATGTCATTATCGTGTCAGTTTCAAATGTATACTATTTTCTTTGGGAAATCTAAAACAGAGATTTCTTCTAATTTGTTTTGAGAAAAAATGACGATACAAGACTTATTCAATCCTTCAGCACTTATTTAATTCTCCCTTAGATTTAAAATAACTATTTATGCATAAATTACCTTACAACGTTAAATTTAAGGTCTAAGTTTACATCATATTTCAAAACTGCGTTGTCCACGTATGTCCATGGTGTTTAATATACGCACGTTTCAGCGTTGTAACCACATGATTTTAATTTCACGACACTTAAAATGAGGGAACAAGACATAGCAAGGACGAGTGGAAACCTCTAT
The DNA here is from genome assembly GCF_049724085.1 of Artemia sp. Qi Xiang Cuo. Classification (NCBI taxonomy): domain Eukaryota; kingdom Metazoa; phylum Arthropoda; class Branchiopoda; order Anostraca; family Artemiidae; genus Artemia; species Artemia sp. Qi Xiang Cuo. The sequence goes on from NC_142811.1 coordinate 10,286,131, forward strand.
ACCCACTCGTTTTCTAATGTCTTCCCTTTTTCTTGGCTTAGACGTTCTCATGGGGTTCCGGGTTTAACTTCTACATTTCAGACGTTTCCCCGTTTTCTTCTTTTGAGTATTGCGTTCTTAGCCTCAGGATTGTTTTATAATTAAAGGTTAGTAAGATCTTCATTGTCAGGAAAATTGCAAATACGAGACATATAGTTAGTAGTATGTTCCATCAGAAATTGGTCAAGAATAACCCTTATCTATTATCTACGTACGTTTATATTTGGTCTTCATTTGTAAATAGGGGGATCTGGGGAGTCTAATATTTCTTTTATCTTTTTAAACCTTAATATCCCTTTATTCTTTTTCTATTTTGGACCATATAAAGGTTTTTATTTCCTTGCTCTTTGTAATGGGAATAGTGTACGACAGTTTAATTGCCTTAAAATTTATTATTTTGGGATTTATTATATTTGAGCTTGTGGTAATTAATGGCGTTAAAACAGTCGACTCTTTTGTTACAAATTGAAACCCAGATTTTATGGCCATCGTACCCGCATCTTGTAACGGCTGTTCTATCTTGTAACTTGGATGTATTCTTTCTGTATCATTATAACAAGACAAATTTCCAACAGTTTCTCTTGGAACAGAAAATAACCAAAGATCATTTCTAAGGTGTATGAATATTTCTCGTTTAGTACTTCCTATCAAGGCTTCTTTCAGTTGGACTGGATACATCGTACTGGAATGGAACGGGTAGACTTTTTACTTGTGAGCTAAAAGTTTTTAAATGATTATTCCTTTATGACGCCTATCCATTAAAAATCTTTTTTTTTATTTTAAGGGTATGTCAATCTGTCCGGTTTCTTAACCGTTCTACCTGACTGTGTTTTTACTTTTTCTTCTGTTTCTTGCAGTTTTTTATTTTTATGTTTTGCTAGTGATTTAAGATCAAATTTTTTTTATTGTTTTTTAAAAAATTATTGCCCTTTTAATACTGTTTCTTTCGCGTGCGTGTTTAATGGATTCAAAATTCAAAACCTCAAAATGTTCCAAATAAAGTTACTTAAGTAAAATAAAATCACCCAAAATATGAACCTAAAAATTCAAGTAACCCACAGATCGAGTAAGGCTTAAGCGTCCAGTTTAAAAAGTAGCAGAACAAATGTATCTTAATCAGAAAAACTTTGTAAAAATCTTTCCCACAGAAAATGTAATAGCAATAAATAAATCCGCCTCTGCGTCGCCAAAATATGCAATAAATATTAGTGTGACCAAATGTTACATGACAGGCGACCAACAGTGTAGTTTAAATTGTAAGAGCTTGAATTTCTAAACTGTCAAGAGCAGGTAGAATTCATCATACAAAAAAATAGCCACTCGAGATACAAAGTATTTTTGTGTAATCTAATTGCATTGTTCTGAAAACTAAGTTTAGGATTATGTATTCCAACGCAACTAAGTCATATTGTCCCTTAACAAGTTTCACAGTGATAAATTATAAGCCATCTGGAATCTAAGTGACATCGTTAGCAATAAAATTACAAAGAAAAACTTTGTTTTGTCGAGAAAAATTCCAAAGTGAAGTCTTAGAATTATAAATCGTATCAAAATTCAAGTAGCCAATTGGTGTATCCCTGTCCAATAGAGATATAGGACATACTGTCTGAACCAATAGGGCCAATGTAATATACTTTTTTAGCAACGCCTGAACATAACCTCTGGCGAAATCGGAGAGGATAGATAGTTAGAACTTAGATAGTCTAGAACCAGTCTAGGATGAGTCTAGAGGAGTCTATCAGCCGTTTATTATAAGTTTAGAGTGAGCCTTGGACAACAATTATTGTAAGTGATTTAACTATTGCATTATACATACCCCAGTCTATAACACTGGGTTAGTGTCTATGTCTGCGAAGTGTTATACAGATATTTTTGATATTCCTGAAACAGCTTTGTACCCCTAATGTGAGTAAAAATAAATACATTACTTTCTTAATTTTTGTCTCTTTATGTTAGTACTTCTCAAGATAATTAGTCCTTGTGGCTGCAACCGCTCTCAAGGGAAACTGAATCCTTTCAATCTGATTTCGAATCAGTATGGCCATTAATATACGCTCCGCGTTTGAACCGCTGATTTAATTCCCCGGTACACGAAGCTCCCCCGCAAATTATGGTATAAAACATTACCAAAATCGCAAAGAAACCCCCCCCCACTAGAATTGGCGTGGCATTGTTTAAAGGAGCAAAACACAAGGACAAAATTTTCTACTTAAAAAAGATTATTGAGAAATACTACGCATAGAGAAATTGCAATATTCTGTTAGGCCTAAGTCCCCTTAAGATAGTAACAAAAAAAGTATACTCCCTAAGAAAAAAAAAATATATATATAGAAGCCCCTCACAAGATAACAGAAATTTGGAAGTGTCAAATTTAAGTTATTAAAAAAAACCAGTGCCGAATTTTAATTATTTTTGAAAAAAACACTAGTCAATATGTCGCTAGATCCAAACGAACAACTGCTTAAACAAAAACTTATCGCCAAAACAGTGGAAATTTCAAAATCCCTTCCCTCATATAACGGAGACTCAGACGTAAATTAATTTAGTATCCAATTAAACCAATTCGTAGAAGTAACTCAAACGGACTTAAAAACATTAGTAGGAATGTTGTTAATGAGACTAAAAGGGCAAGCATTAACATTTTTAAAACAAATAGAGAACACCATAGGGGAAGATAACAACCTTCCAATAAACTCCATAGAAAAATTGCTAATAGCGTTTCGAGAAAGATTTGTTGAAACCAGTTCAACACACAAATTAAAGCACGGAACTGTATGTTTCTATGAAACCCAAAATGTTAGGGAATACCTACACAAAGTAATGGTATCCATTGAGGCTAAATATGGGAAAGAATCTGGTCCCTTATGTGATAAAATTGTACTAAATGCTTTCTTGCAAGGGTTGAGCCCCAAACTGTACCGAATGTTAGTATCTAAAAATATTCAAACATTAGAGCTGGCAGTTCAGGAAATCGAGAGAATGGTCGAAATTGACACGATTGTGGCAAATCACAATAAGTCAAGAATAAATAATAGCGTAGGAGAATCAACTCCGGGACGATCACGAGGAATTTCTTCCGCATTTTTTTCGAGAAGTAATTCACCCAAACCGAACCAAAATAGATCTTCAACCCCTACCAGGCAAAGAATGGTACGTTTTGTACCCACGAACACGACAAACTACGTAAATAACCCCCCAATTATATGCTACGCAAGTATTAAACAGGGGCATGTTGCCAGGGAATGCCTTACTAGAAACAATTACACACCAGCAACCCCCAGTTTTAATAACCGTTTGTTCGGGAGAACAAACTTAAATGCCAATGGGTCAGGAAGTTATAGGAGTAACCCTCCGCGCCTCCTATTGTTCCGTAACCCCTACCAACAAGGATTGGAATACGTAAATCCTTCCCCCAACCGACAAAATAATTATCGGTTCCCACACCCAAATACGCAACAAAACATGTACCAATTTAATTCACGAACAGTGTATCCTACTAGATTTAGCAGGAATACGAATGATGACAGAAGATATTTTTTTTCCCGACGGGAAGTAATTTTTCGTCAATGCAAAATGAACGAATGCCACGAGCGGTCGGCACAAGAAATTCCAACCCACGCAATAATACGTGACAACCAAGACAATCAAATCTCTATCAACTTACTAGGGAAGTTCCCACCGAACCCCAATGTCAAACACCAACCTATCAAACAAATGCACTGGGAAACGAATCAGGCCCCCAAGAAAATTAACCGGGACCCTAGAGGCCAGTATTTTTTATAGGTCCCTTCCAGTAGTTGTGCCTTCTTTAATTGACAATAATGATACATTACCTATATTAAATTAGTTTGGTGTTTAAAATATTAATTTCAAAGCGCTAATAGATTCCGGTGCATCGGTTAACATAATAAACTCGAATGTATTTAATAGATTACCTGTATATATTAAGCGACGGAACAATTTTAATATTCCTAGTTTAACTAGCGTCAAAATCGTTTTTTAAAATCTAATAAAGTGTTATTAGATATAGCAAACCACAGACTCGTATATCCATCTTATCTTACTCTCCAACGTGTTAGCACAGGGGCAGTAACAGTAAATAGAGAAAATTCTTTTGTATTCCGTTTCTCATCTTGTAGGAGAAACTCAAGCAGCAAATGGATTGAGTCAGTAAAAGCAAAGATAGTAAAAATGCAAGAGTATAGGCAAACAGAAATAAAGAAAACAGAATTATGGAACGAGATAATAAATCTCAATGCTGCCCCCTTACAGCCAACCCCACAAACGGAAGATTTGACTCAACCAAGCGCCAATCTTGACTTAATAGAAAATGATTTGGAAGAAAAATATTACGGATTCGCGGTGCGTAAAACAAAAATCCCCCCAAACACAATGCAAAGAGTTCAAATCTCTCAAATGGTCACCCCCGTAAACGACAATTCCAAAATTTGGTCTGCATCTCCGTGTAGAGAAATCCCCGAAAATCTGTTTTGTGAAGAACAGATCATTTTATATGAGAAAGGGGAAGGTTTTATTTGGTTGACAAATACACATGAAAATGATACTATTACTTTAAAAAGGGAACATGCCTCGTTGAAATACAAGTTATTTCCGAGTGCGAGCTAAACGAGAGGAAAAACTCCAAAAGGAGCTAAGTTAATACTATTGGTGTTATTAATCCAGGGGATAGGTAAGCACTAACGAGACCCTAATTCTTGGAAAAATTTTAAGTAAACGCCATCCAAAATGCAGAATTAAGAGGAAAATTATGCGAACTGCCCTGGAATTTTAGAGATATATTTTCCACGTGTGAAGAAGACATTGAATTGATACCATTCTATGAACATTCTATTCAAACCACAGGGTTAACTGTGGCTAAACAGCCCTATCGTATTCCCCATTCCTAAGAAAATTGGTTGAAAAATAAAATCCGAGAATTAGAAAGAAACAAGATGATACGCCCAAATACAAGCACGTATTCGGTCCGTTTTATATTAGTACCAAAAAAGAACAAGGGCCTTAGGCTCGTGGTGGACTATAGAGCATTAAACAAGCAGGTAGTTAGCGACAAATTTCCCCTGCCCCGAATCGATGAAATCTTAGACTCCATCTCAACCAAAAATAAAATTTTTACATCTCTCGACCTCACACATGGTTATCATCAAGTTAAGATAGCAGAAAATGCCGTTTATAAAACTGTATTTTCGACGAAAGTGTGGCTCTTATGAATATTTAAGAGTACCATTCGGGTTCAAAACTAGTCAAAGTGCACTATGTAGACCTCTATTACATTTATTACGTGGCGTAGACAATATTATTCATTTTCTGGATGATGTGATCAGTGTAGGAGAAAACCCGGAGGATCATTTAGCCACTTTAGCCAAAGTTTTTGAAAAATTCCGAGAAGGCAATTTGAAATGTAGACCTGAAAAAGTAGTTCAATACGAAATAAAATTTTTAGGAATGATAGTGACCAAAGGCCAAATATCACCGGACCCCGAGAAAATAAAATGTGTAGAAAATCTCAAACCTCCGAAAACTATAAAACAATTGCGAGCAATTCTTGGTTTAACCAATTATTTCAAGAAATTCATACCTAACTACGCACAGATTGCAAGACCCATAACGGATCCAACCAAAGGGACCCTCCAAAATACTACCTTGTCGTAGGAAGCTCATACTACCTTAGACACTCTCAAGAAAGCACTTACTTCTGAACCAGTATTGTCGCTACCTGATTTTGAAAAAGGACAATTTGTAGTCACCACTGACGCCTCAGCTCTGGGCATCGGTGCAATCCTTTCTCAATTAATCCCCGTAGAAGACCAATCCGATCCTCTACAGAAACCCCCTCAATATATAGAGAAAGTCATATGTTATTCTAGTAGAACTCTATCGAAAGGCGAAAGCAGTTATTCTGCAACACAATTGGAGCTACTATCTATAATTTATCATTTAGACTAATTTAGACATTATTTAGTGGGTCAAAAATACAAGCTGCGTTCGGATCATAAAAGCTTACAGCACCTATGCAAATTCAAAAATCCAACAGGAATTTTAGCTAGATGGATAATGAAAATCCAAGATCTGGATTACGAATTTGAACATTTGACGGGTAAACAAAATGCCCCCTGTGATTACTTGAGTAGATACCCCGAACATAACTCCTCGGATAATGAACATAATGGAATAAATGCCATCAATCCCAGCAAGCGATAACACAAGAAGAATAAACCCAAAGTCCAAACGAAACAAAATGAATTCACTCATTGCCCCTTATCGATGGCTAACGTTAAAAGAAATTAAATTAAAGATGAAATGTTTTTGACTCTCATTAATTATTTTTTGAATTCTGATAACCTCCCTGATAAGTTCAAAACCCTGATAAGGGAAATAGACAATTTTATTATGATTTAGACAAAGAAATCCTTTGCAGGATAGTAACAGGCGATACAAATAGAAACCAAACCTCGATAATACCTGTAGTACCCCAAAACCTGATAATACCTGCCTTTGAATATTTTCATTCAGATACAGGCGGACACCTGGGAATCATGAAAACCTATCATAGATTAAAACAATATTTCTTTGTTCCTTCAGCATTAAGCAAACTCAAAGACTGGATTACGAATTTAAACATTTGACCGGTAAACAAAATGCCCCCTGTGATTACTTGAGTAGATACCCCGAAAATAACTCCTCAGATAACGAAAACAAAGAAATAAATGCCATTAATCCCAGTAAACGAAAACACAAGAAGAATAAACCTAAAACCCAAATAGAAGAAAACGAAATTAATCATAGCCCCTTATCGCTGGCTAACGTTAAAAGAAATCAAATTAAAGATGAAATATGTTTGACTCTCATTAATTATTTTTTGAATTCTGATAACCTCCCTGATAAGTTCAAAACCCTGATAAGGGAAATATACAATTTTTATTATGATTTATATGAAGAAAACCTTTGCAGGATAGTGACAGGCGATACAAATAGAAACCAAACCTCGATAATACCTGTAGTACCCCAAAACCTGATAATACCTGCCTTTGAATATTTTCATTCAGATACAGGTGGACACTCGTGAATCATGAAAATCGATCTTAGATTAAAAAAATATTTATTTGTTCCTTAAGCATTAACCAAATTCTGGGACTTCATAAACAAATGTAAATCATATAATTTAAGAAAGAATCAACAGACTTACCCCCCTCCTCCAACGGCAAAAGTGCCGGTAGCGAGGTTTACTTTTGACATTGTTTCATTTGATTTATATGGAACAAGCATAGGCTTATTTTTTTCGAACAGAGGCCATACTTGCATTCTTTCAGTTATAGATCACTTTTCCGGGTTCACTTTTGCTAAAGCTTTGAAAAATCAAGGCACATACACTACGAGTAAAGCGCTAGCGAAAATATTTTTAAAATTTGGCGTCCCCAACAAAGTTCTCAGTGATAATGGAAGTAATTTTGTTTCTAATGTAACAAAAGACTTAATGAGTTTTCTTAACATAGAGAAATTGGTGACATCGCCCTATCCTCCGCAAGCTAATGGGAAAATCGAAAACAGGCATAAAATATTTTCCAATGTCTTGAGTATTTATACAAAAGACAACCGAAACGATTGGGATCAATTCCTACCCTACTTAACCAATGTAATTAATACGGCCTACTCAGAAACAACTAAAAAAAGTCCATTCTATCTTTTATTCGGACGCGATTTTAAAATACCCTATCAGGAAGTTATAGAATCCGGACAGTATTACAATAATACCGAGGACTAAAAGCAAGATTTTATAAATTGGATGAGGAAAACCTATAAGATTGTTAGACAAGAATTAGAAAAATGCAAAATAAACCAAGAGTTGAAAAACAAATCCAAATTCAAAGGGAACATAAATTTTAAGGTAGGAGATTCTGTATCTAAAAAATGAGGCAAAGGTGGAAGGCAAAAAACTTTCCAATAAGTATTCGGGACCTTACAGAATAATCAAAAAATACGACAATGATTTTACTTTTAAAATGATAAACCCTGATAACGGAAGAACATATAAGGCACATGTTAGCCGTATAAAAAGGGCCAAGCACCCGGACAGATGGGCGCCGAAACCCTCATCTACCCTCTTTTGGAGTGTGAGAAAAATGAAAATATTTTTAATTTTGTTGTTGAGATAGTAAGAAATTTAGGTGTGAGTATAGAAAGTGAGGAGGATAAAAAAAGGATCATAAAGTTAGATATAAGGGAAAAAATTGAGGATAAAAAGAAAAATATGGTGTGTTTTATAGTAGGAAATTTATGCCGGTATGTTTGGAGTAGAAGAAAAAGGAAGGAAAAAATAAATATCGATATTTTTAAAAAGTTTTGGCATAAAGAAGTAGATTTTTTGAGAATAAGTAATAGATTTGAGAAATATTTTGAAATGAATATTTATTAAAATATGTTTTAGATATTTCATTTTTTTTATGTTGGAATTTGAGCAGTTGAAAAGGGTTTTAAGAAAACGAAGAAATAAAAGAAAAAAAGAGAAATGAAAAACTTTGTCTAAGTGTTGAGTGTATGTTTTTGTAAGATGATGTTCAGACAAAGTTTTTTATTTGGGCGTTTTTGAGGTATGAGAGAGAGTAATTTGGGAGGATGGCATTATAAGGTAAACAGAGGGATTTTGGAGGCAAAATAAAGTATTTTCTTTGAGTTTGATAGTTGGCGCCACCGTGGAAGGGGTTCCCTATACCGGAAGGGCACCCTGCAAAGCGGCTAGGCAGATTTTGTATTAATGTTGGTTAATTGGTTGTAGAATGCCCCCAAATGAAATGTGTATAGTATTAACTGCTCAAATTTATAGTTTGATTGTTATGATAATGTAAAGTTTAAAAAATTTGTAGGTTTTTTTTTTATTTTTTTTTTAGTGTAGGTGGTACATAAATGTAGTTATCATGTTTGGAAATAAAGATGTTAGTACCACTGAGAGGAGAGGTGGGTTTTTAAAAATAAAAAAAAATATCATGTGACTGTGGCCATTTTTATGTTGGTAGTAAAAAAAAAAAAAAAAAAAAAAAAAAAAAAAAAAACCTCATCTACCGATTCGTCTAATGCAGAAAATGAATTCCCCAAATCAAGGCTAGCCGAGTTAAAACCTTTCAATTTCAAACAAGACTATTTCGAAAATAATAGCGACGAGGAAAACTTTGAAGAACTTTAGCCATGAAAAATCTAGTCATCCCCAAAAGAAAATCTTTAATACCAGCAGCAATAAGAACCCCAAAAGGTCCAAAAAGTTCATCATCAGAAAGCTCGGAAGAGTTAGACTATACGCAGTCCCCAAAAACCCAATTTTTCTCCGATAGAATTTCAACCCCTTGTCCCCCCCAAGAGATTTTCAGATGATATGGTATCACCAGCAACCCCGATAGAGAGGTCTCTATCGTTACAGGATGAATTAAATAGAGCTATGGAAACCCCGGGTGTAAAGATAAAGAAAACTCCATCCAGGGAAACGAGCAAAAAGAAAAATTTGAGGGAAACCATGGACATCATCAATTATCCTATAAAAACAAGGCAAAATACCTTACCTTGGACCCAGGAACACCCCGAAGATGAAAATCTAGGACAATATCATCAAATAACAGTATCCACAGTCAAGCCCAAGGAATCATCTTCCTTGCGACAGACCATGTTACAAAAAATACCTTACCCCCCCCCCGAGGATATGGCATTCAAACAATGGAGACACTCTTCACAAACATTTGACTCCTCCCAGGGTTTTCAAGAATCTTTTAACTCCCCTGAAACAGGAATTCAGCTCGAGAAAATGGAAAATAAACCCTCTACTTCGAGAGGAGACGAAATATATGAAGCAAGGGCAGGTGATACTCCAAAATCGCAAAGGACCACCCCGGAAAACCCTAATGATGAATCTTCAGGGACTAGTTCTATTGAATCCGACGATGAAGCAGCTTCAGACGAACCCCAAGATGCATAAAAATGAAAACCAACTTCGGCTGCCGCACATGCGAAAGCGGCTAAATTAAAAGGTCAAAAATTCCTATTGAAACAGTACAAGAAATACGACCTAATCTCTATGGGAAAGTCAAAAAATAATAAAACGCAAGAAAGCTAACAGGAAGTTACCACAAAGTCTGGCAGAGTAAGTAAAAAACAGATAAATGGAAATACGTCTAGAGATCAAGTACCCCAAAAACTCATAAAATAATGTTAAGACGAAATGAGCAGCTTGAATAAGAAAAATAAACCTTAAAACAAAGGTGTATGAATAAGACACTTCAACGATAGCTACCCGTAAAAGGTCGAAGGAAATTAAAAGTTAACTTTCGCAGATAAAACTGAATCCAGACTAGATAGAAAACGCTGAAAATCGAAGCAAAACGAGAATTATTCACTCCCTGTTCCCAAAAAAATACCTAGTGCCACCTCGTTACATACATATTGACTATGGACCAACTATTGCAGATGCGATCAAAACTCCTAGACGCCTCGGCACAATTAATAACAGAAAGACTGAAAACCGAGAATATGATAGAAGCCACACTTAAAATCTCTTAGTGAAGTTAAGGCTTCCAAAGAAAAAATGAACAAAAAAAATAAACGAGATCCTAGTGACTAAACAAATGTATAAATTAATCGAGACCGAGTTTATGGAAGTTAAGGAGCAGACCGCCAAAATCCAGAATGAATTTGGAATCAATAAGCGACGCCACGCTTGTTAAGGGATATAATTATCCCGACAAGGTCCTAAAATTACAAGTATTATATAATAAAATGCAAAAAATTGGTAAAAAAAAGTGCAAGATTATAGAAACAGTACTGTTCTATCTGCAGCGATAGCAGTACAAGAAGCCCTGGCACCTGAACGAGTAAAGCTCCTAAACTTACAGCATAAATACGACCACTTAAAAGCACAGAAAGAAATAATTAAATTACAACAGGACAGCTTACAGAGACAACTGAAGGAAAACCAAGCCGAAATCAACAGAGAATTGTAAAAACAAAGAGAATTCTGCTCAAACTTAGAGAAAGTGGTGGCAACCTATTTCACAGTTGAAATTGACCTACTCCTCAACCCCCAATTGGATAATATTCTTGATAACAATTACAACGAAGGGCTATCACAACCCTTGTATTTCAAAATGCCAAATCAAGCCTGGCATCACCTTATAAAACCCCAAATGGAGTCTATTCAACAAAACCCTCCAACGGACAATAACGTAACTATTAGGACCCAATACCCCAACATCCAAATAAATGATACAACTGGCCAGGACTCCTCAGAGATCTCTTCACCACAAGGAACGCCAAAAACGCATCTGTTACCAGACGATACAGAAAACTAAGAAAATATTAATCGCGGCTGGTAACTAAACTCAAATAGGAGGTAAAAACTCTTTTCTCGATTAAATACAAAAAAGAAGAAATATTTTTTTTACAAGTTTAGAATAGTAAATTGTGTAAGCAAGGGTATAGCAATAATTTAATACCAACGTGCGCGATCCACGTTAAACTAGGGTACTTGTATTTCTGCTGAGCAAAATATAGTATTCCCTGAATTTTGGACGAAACAAATTATTATGAATTCAGCCGTAGTCCTAGTGTTGCATGTCCCGGGGAGCCCCTGGAGTAGGTAAATATGAGGATCACTGGGGATCACTTGACATATGATTGAATTTAGTGCATGAGGATCACTTCCATGTGCTGGATTCAATTGTGTGCCAATGCAAAACCCCAAACCACAATAATTCAAAACTTGCTTTTGATCTTAAATTAGCATTCAAATACGGATCTGAGGAGACTTTCGGTGTATCAAGCCTCGAATTTTGCAATGACATTTTTTTTGTATTTCGAGGTTTGATATACTGAAGGTTCCTTTAGGGCGTATCCTACCTCTTCTGAAATTAATTTTTCTTGATAACTTATCCAAATTAAAAAAAAACGCACGCGTACAAGATAATCAAACAACTGGTCAAGTTAGACAATTGGTCAAACGTAAAACCTTATTTTAGCAATATCCTGTTAATATCATTAGAGCTATCATAATAGCCAATCATAAGACACGCGACGTTCAACTACCCAAATAATAAATAACCGCTTCTAACAGTGAAACCCAAAAAGGGCTAGGGTGCAAATAGAAACCAAAAGTATTCTTTCAAAAAAAAAGTCAGCAAAAAAGAGCCCCTACAAATTGCATTAATCATCTCCCATAAGCAAAATAGAAAAAATAACGTTGTGGCTTTTCAAAAAATTCACGCCATTTACCTCATATGTCATTAATCGCATACACAGTTCAATTGACCCCATGTAAAGCGTTAATATGATAATAAATCACCGCCCGTAACTTCCAAACGCGTTCAAGAAACCACAAAGATTTATGACAATTTAGTCGGTTCATCTAAGCATATTGTCTTCGAATTAAACTGCTTTCCCTTTTCATTTTCTTATTAACAATAAGAATAATTGACCTGTATACCGTTGTATGTTCTGAGCTACTTTGATACCTTTAAGGAGCAGTCTATTCGCTTGAAAACAAAGATCATAGGAATGATTAACTTACTCTGCTAAAACGTTCACTAAATACCAAAAATAAAAACGCCAACTTCAGCAATAAGATAAAATTACCCCCGAGCAAATGAGAAGATTAGAAAATATCGTTTGACCTCAAACTATTGATATTTTCGACGCATGTTTTTTTATTTATATAAATATTTGATTACATTTTGATTATATTTTGGTCTAGTATAATCTAAAAAAAAAAAAAATACATGACTTAGTGTTCTAGTCTGTTTCGAAATCTAAAGCAAAGAGGAATAATCGCTAAAAGAATCAAAAAAAATATATCAATACCCTGGGCATAAGAATAAGTCTAACCCTTAGCAATTAGAATGCTACTTTTGGCCCGCAATGTTCGACCAAGAGAGATGCGATATAACCATCAATAGTAAATAAGTCTGTAGATATGGATAAAACCCCAAAAGCAATAGAACTCTTAAATTATAATAGAATAAGTCAAGGAATGGATAACCCGAAGGCAGTAAAACTCTTAAAATTTAAAAAATAAGCCCCAAAAATGCGCAGGGCATGAGAAAACCTGAAAAGAACAGTTTTACGGCCTTAGTCTATTGATACTGTCGGTTTGATGAATTTCCTATGTGGCATAACTCAAATTAAATACGCATATCTTTTAAATCAGGTGTTACAATCACCTTGAACAAAACTATTTCAACAGCCTGTCCCCGCAATCTCGCAACTAATCACGTATCACGCGTACAAAATGGACAGTCTTGAAAAACAAAAAAAAAGAGAAACCTTCCATGAGTCAAAAGTACATGAAATTAACTATCAAAGTTCCAAAATATCTTATCTGTGAGTCACAATTAATTCAGCACTAAAGCAAAAAAAGAGGGAACAAATATTGATTAATTTTCGACTTTTCCAAGCCATACGCTTCGTCATCGTTAGCTAAAACCGCAGGACCCATACCGCCGGTAGGCAGAGGGCAAACCAATCGTTAAAAACCCTAACAATTGCAGCAATAAATTCAACCGAAATTATCTTAAAACGAATCGAAACGTACAAAAATGAACCGCGCAATTAAAGAATAAGAAAGCTACCCTGTAAAAATAAGAACAACAAAATAAAAACTTTTCCTAGGCCAGACGATTCCTTAAATTTCAAAAGGTTTTGCAACGTAATTCGGAAATAATCACAAACCTGTAAGTCAAATGCGAGACTCGTCTCGAATAAAACTATTTGCTTACAATCCAGCAATTAGTTGTATGTTATATATATATATATATATATATATATATATATATATATATATATATATATATATATATATATATATATATATATATATATATATATATATATATATATATATATATATATATATATATATATATATATATATATATATATATATATATATATATATATATATATATATATATATATATATATATATATATATATATATATATATATATATATACAAAACAGTCAGTTAGTGAAATAACTTTCCAGAAGCTTAAAAGCATAAAAACAATTAACGAAATCCTAAAAATATCGCAACTTGCTTTCATAAATCAGGTGGCATGGATCCATCAAGACTTATACAAATTAAACTCAAAATATGCAAGCAACCTAGGACATATAAAAAGAATAAAGAAAGCAGGCATAATATTTAGGGTGCAACCAAGTTGCACGTACCATAATAATGACCCTTACGTCGATCTATCACAAATTCGCTGTGACAATATAAGTAAAACAAGGCAATGTATAGAAGTAGTTTGATGTCTCTTTGACATTAGCAAATACTAGTCTGCTTCAAAAACTAGATAAAGAAAGAAAAGATACCTTGTGGAAAAGAATCGCTTAAGAATTTATGAAAAAATTAGTAAGTGCACCAACCTTCTGAACCGAATGTGGCGCTTAGTAAATATACTATCCATAAAAATCCCAATTTATACAATATAGGTTATTTAAGAATTCAAAACACTACGTAGTCATTAACGCACATATAAGTTTGAACTAAAGTAGATAAAAACGAAATTAGTATTTATACGCAAGCGCGAAGGACTCAGAAATAGTTTTTAATGTAATCAGACAAAGGTAGAAGCAGTAAATTAACCGAGATTTGATGAATGGATGAATAGAATCATACCATCTGTGATGTGCAATAACAAGGGCTTGAAGTTAAAATTTATTTTTTGTTCAGAAACACGTTTGAATAACCCTGAATTGGAAGATATGACAATAAGGCTTAATACCCCTAGAACTTTCTCTTCAAATCAAATTCCTGTAAAATGTTAAGCTAGTAAAAAAAAAAATATATATATATACACAATAGTTAAAGTAAATGATAGTTTGTGCCTCAAGATCCAAATTAATAAAAAAAAAAATAAAAACAAAGCTGCCCCAAAACCATTACAACACTCAGATAACTTTAAACTTGTAATATATCGCGATAGAACTCAAAAAAGTAACAGAGTATATAGGTAATATCATAATCATATGCATGAACCCCCCCCCTCGTCGTGTGGCACTTTCGTGTGGCACTGACGTGTGGCACCACGAAATCAGAGTAGGCAAATCAAATGGATACCTTTCAGAAAAGTAATGAGGCAAAGCATAATACTACTAGAATGAATTACAAACAGGAGGAAAGAGAATAATAAAATTGGGAAAATATGCCAATTCTGAGTCTGGTGGAAACAAGACTAGCCCACGCTAAACTAAATGAGAAATAGTCATGCGGGCTAACTTTATGATTAAAATAATATAAAGTAAATAAATTCTTACACCTTACGCAAGGCGCCTATTCAAACGCATACGCATATCCCTGCAAAATTTTAGGTAATATCATACCTCTGCCACGTGGCACTATTTCTGCCACAGAAGCAGAATGGTGGGACGTAATAGATATTGACTATACAAAGGGATAAGTCCCAGACTAAATGCAGCTTTTTGCACATTTGAAGCCGAAAACCGGGCCAACATTTCGATTTCTGTCTGTTCATCCCCAATATATGAACACAATGTGCCCTACATAGCCCAGTAGAGTTATGATTGAAATGTTATATGTTTGCAGAATGATGTCTTCCTTTTACAATATTGTGAAACCGTTGCCTAGATAAGTTTCTCGTACAGAATGATTTTAACTTCACAATAATATAAAACAATTAAGTTTTATATACCACGTTTTGCACAGTTTAATTTCCATATCTTTCAGTCGCATTTCCAATGACTTTACAACAAAAAGATCACCGCTTATTGTAACTTATTAGGCTACATTTAAATTGGGACTAAACTAACTCTAATTCACCAACAAGTTCATTACAATATGTAAATATATCTTAATTTCGTTTAGGGAATATAAGGTAATTAAATTTTTATGCCTTACGCCATGTTTAACCAAATTGTTAGACAATATCGCGCGCGAATACAAATACCTCTACCACGTGGCACTATCTCTGCCACTAAAGCAGAATAAGCCAACACATTAAACATCGATGAATATTCATTGGAACTGTAAAACTTATTCCTCATTAACTAGACTTCGTATTCAACCAATTTTTGCGCAATTCTGAAATGACCTGAAATGAGACGTTTATTCCTACGTATTCTGACGGTATTATTTGAGTAAACATCAAAGTACAACTCTATTCGATTCAACTTAAGGAATAGCTATCAAAATAAGCAATTAAGGAAGAACAGCTTTCAATATAAAATAAATTAACCCCCTTTAAGTTAATCAAGTGCAAGACTGAGGAAAATAAATTAATAGGTGATTTAATAGCAGGAAGATATGAAAAAAACCCTTATCAAAGCTGAATAAAATGTAATAATAAATGAAAATGCCTTACAGTTTAATAGCTTACTATTGCCCGGTAACAAGTATTAAGGCCTTAATTTTCGATAGCCTTAAAAGATAAGTTTATATTTTCAAACTTACGGTCGTAATGAAATTTGTTTACGTTGGCAGGATACGCAATAACTACGGATGCTTTAAAGATTGTTTAAAAGATTGTCAACTACAGATGCTTAAAATTGTTGGATATGAGGATTTACAAAGTATTCATATATGTACACAAAAAAAAACAGGGATCGAATGCCCACAATACATCCTAAAAAGAAAATTTTAGAGCTCCTTCAAACTGATCACCAGTTCTCGCATTAATCAAAATATGCTAGCGCAAAATATGCTACAACTCTTTCTTTAACGGTTTAAGCTCGAGAACCCACTCAAAACTAAGTAAAAACACACTTTAGCTAAAAATCAGTAGGGATACCCCTCACACTCCGGGAGATAATAACATAATTTTTTTTTTACTCTCGAGAAGTAATGAAAGCTCAACATGCATGGCAAAACACTTCTACAAACAACAATAAAGCAAAATAATCTGTAAAAAACCCACGAAATAATCAGAAATGAACGCGGGATGACTTATTCAAAATAGCCATAGGAATTAAAGTGAGATTTAGGAAAATGGATGGACCCTCAGTCGTGGGAAGCTTTGGGCAGTACGGTGGAAGTGGTGTCTACTATCCCTCTTCCTCCTGATTGATCCCAAGCTCTCTATGAGAAACCACTACCCAGTTAGGAGATGTGAATGATGAATAGTAGAGAGTTATAAATTAAAGTTAAATGAAATGACCCTACAACATGGGGAGCCGTTGGTCAACGGTAGTGACCTGTGGTGCTTTTATCCCATTGTCATTGCTGTTTGACCGGGGAACTCTCATGAAAAGATCAACTTATCTCTCGATGAAAAGTGACCCGCAAGAATGACCCTACATTACCCCTTCCATTAGAAGGATCACTTCAACAAAAATGACCATACGGGAATTTGGAATGAAGATGGACAGGAAGTCCGATACGTGGGGAATACCTATTCAGGGAGTAGGCACACGGTTGATTATTTTGTGGGCAGACGCCCTGACGGGGTATTTCCTTTACGAAGAACAACTTGTACAGAGAAGGAACCCAAGGAGACTAACAAAATTTAAATACCATAAAGTATAAAAGCCACGTAAACAGCTATAACTAATGACAAGCATCATTAAATTGAAAGTGCCTAACTAAATAAAAATAACTGCTTAAAGGAATCTGCGAAACAGATGGGCAGAGGAGCCTCAGGGGTGAGGGAGTTGTGTACCGGAAGTGGACACGAAGTTCTTTTTATTCTTTGGGTCAGTTTTTGGTACAACAATTCCTTGAAGAAAAACAACTACCGAGAAAAAAAACGTAGAATACTAATGAAAATCAAATTCCATAAAATTAAAAAGGCCAAGTAATCAATTATAACTTATGATAAACATTATTAGATTAAAACGCATAGCTATTACGTAATCATTGTCATACCTTAAATTAATATAACGTAACATAATTATTTCGAAAACATATTATTACTATGTAATCATTTACTATGGAATCATTAATTAATGTTATATAATAACACATTTGCAGATACGGTACGTGAGTAACCGTCTACCACTGGTTAAGGGAAACATCGAAAAAAGCGATCATACGGTATGTTGCTAGTATTAACCTAAAATCTAATAGAATAAATTAAAAAAAAACAGCAACTATGATAAGATACCCGAGCCAGCAACAGTTAAGGAATCGTAGACTAGAGAATATAACCTCATGGAAGCTCAAGAAAAGCCATAGCGTGGATAACATTAATGATTTATTAAAAGAATGGGGACTTAGCAGAATAGTGGAAAATCTCGACTGTCCAACACTACATTATCTTCTGAAATCTCAAAGGATAATCTTGGAACAAAGAATGATCCTAAGATTAATAGCAACCTTAGTTCATTATAATTTTAGCGCACGTGTAATGACAAGAACGATAGAATATACCAGGCTAAGCGCCAACCTAGCATTCCAAATTATAATACAAAGAATCCCAATGACCAAGTATACCTTATTATCCGAGTACATCGCAAACAACATTTGGTATGATCTGAATGGTAATAATGTCACTACAATTTGGCCCATTAAATTTCTCTCCATTCTAATAGATCGAGGACATGTGCTAAAAGGAGAAAGTTTCCTTAAGGCCTTATACGACAATTGTGTAAATAACACGTACCTAAATCCAATAAACCCTTCAACGGGATCCACTACTTTTCAAATCACCCCAAGGGATTATAAAAACATAAAGAAAATAACCCTGAACTTCTTCCAACAAGACGAAAATTTTGGAATCAAAATATTCCCCGGCTTAGACGTAATTGTGCGCGAGTAACTATGCTGTTGCCAATCACACGTAAACTTAAGTTTTTCTGTAGTAAAAATAATAAATGACCCGTTGTCATTATCTTAGTTTTGCCGAAAAGTCATTCGACAAAATATGCAAAGAAACAACATAACTGCCACATTGGAGGGCCTGCACCTCCCAAACCAATTATTAACGTATTTAATGTACTTGAATACACCTGAAGGCGGTAAAAATAATATAGTGTTTGAACTCAAATTTCTCAGTTCAAATGTGTCATCATGGGAAAATTATCGACTTACCAATATGCTAACATCTCCAAGCTCAAAAGCGGCACTGCCGAATGATGCAACCATATTGAAATTAAAAGCCGATATCCGTGGAAGAAACTTTATATATAAATAAGCCCGTAAAAACAAATAATAGAAAAGCCCTCAAGTATTATCTAAAGTGTATATCTCTGTAGATCGTTTATTATTACTTAAAAAGTGTATTATATGAATAAACCAGAAGTGTGTTAATATTTATGAAACTGAATTAAAGAGTGAGCATCCAAGGATTTAAATACATCGTTAACAAATTGACAAAATAAGGTAGTTTCTCGAAAGCCTCAATACTTTCAAGCCTGTATGGAACTTTAGAGAATCAAATTACGTTTGAATACACAAATAGCCAGGTGCAAGGTGGCACCGGTGAAAAAGTAGTTCAACCTCAACCTGAAGTTACCTTACATTCAATTCAAAGTATATTTTCATTTTTGGTTAATATGGAGCTTTAGAAGCATCGAATTATGTCGAACGAATAAGTACCCGAGTATGAGGAAATACCGGCAAAAAGGTAATTCGACCTCGACCTAGATTAAACCTTGATTGTAACTAATCTTGAAAAATTAACTAGACAAAAGTCAATAGAAACTACCTTCCATTTCAGAACAATGGCCAAGGCAAGTATCGACACAGAGTTCATAATTATAAAGCACCCAAAAGAAAATGTGATATACTCAGCAGCAATCCTCATAGTGAGTAAATCAGGGGAAGAAGTTTTCGCGAAAAAATGGGATGTCAAATATGATTTAAGGGAATACAACATAGGATCGTATCGTTTTGGATTACAATTGGCAAATACACCCAAATATCGACCCGGGAGAGGAAAATTGGGAATAAAATATAACCGCAGAAAGGGCAAGTACCTCCTACATATACAACATGAGATAAGAAAATTGCAAAAACAATATAAAGTTCGGTACTGGTTCGTTAAAGGTCCATGTCAGACAGATTTATTGCTTTTAGAAAAATGCAGAAAACAAAAATTAGTTTACAAGATTGAGGGAAACCCAAACTGCGTAAAATATCAAGGTCGACACAACCCACTCCAAGAAATAAAATACTACAAACAATATCTCTACAATCCAAAAACTGTAATATATAGGGCGAAAAGAAAAGAAATTATATTTGAAAGAATAAAAACCAATGAATCAAAACTAAGAGCAACCAAAAATAATAAAACTTTCTCTATTGAAATAATTGGGTACGCTATAAATCAAGGTCAACCCACACACCCTTTAGGTTAAAAGAAAAATTCTTGAATGAAATCATCCAAAATAACTACCCCCCCCCCCGAACCTAACAATCACCCGTGTGTGTACCATAAGCAATCAATCAATTCTATCACCACGAATCATAATTTCACCTTGTTAATTTCCCCAATAAAAAAAAAATTAATTCTCATTCGATTATCAATCCTAAGAATTCTACCCATATTATGTTTAATAACATATTAATTCCAGAAACAACAAAAAAAAAGATGTGGCTAACAAATTTCATAACAATCTTCGTTGCCCAAACCATAGCCCAAGATATCGTAAAGCATGGAATAATCTTCAAACACGAGAATTCGTTGCTTGCAAGTCACAATGCCTGGAAAATATTTATGAAACTGGATCCCAAACCGTTTGAAACCTTGTTTGAACAAGTAATGAGACTAGAGAAAAATACTAATGAACTAAAGGACTTTATATTCCAATTCTTAAAATCAGACAAGAGCCTGCAATCAACGAAAGTCATGCACCACAAGGAAAATAAAGGAGACCTACCCCCATTATTCCCAAACTAAAATCGAAATTCATAATAGATTACTTTGACAAGAAAATGGCAGAAATTGATAAGGATCTAGGAACTAACTACAGAGAAATCCGAAGAAGAACAGCATTAAGTAATGTGGACGGTTCCATAAGCGAACATACTACGATAAAATCTGCCACAAGTTCCTCCTTAACCACGAAAAATAAACTCTATGATGGAAATTACGCCATGTTGAATGAATTACCAAGCATATTGACATACCTCAAGCAACTATGGCAAGATCATACTGCGAGCAACGTTACTCAGAAAGTATCACAAAAAGAAAAAAAGAAAAATATAGACAAGCCACAAAGAAAGAAAAGTACCACGACAACCACGCCCAAACTCGACACAAGAACCGAGGAAATACAGCCCTCACTAACGGACACCACAACCAATGCAAGTCCAGAGTTAATCAAACTCATTGAACTATCGCAAGAAAAATTAGTTACCCAAACGTATTTGAAACCAATGTATTTGTTTACAAAATGGACGTGGTCCACAGGACCAACATTTACAAATACTCACTCATTCGGCAAGATGTATATAAACTTAAGAGCAAGACTCCCAGTATTACATACTGAGACACAAACTATATTAGTTCAAGGATACAATTCGGATAGGAAGACGAAAATATCCGAAAGCAAAAAGAAAGAAATATACATACCCAAAAAGTGCTGGACAATAGATGGTAAATATATGTGTGCCAGACTGGCCATGGTCGACGAGCCAAACAAAGACTACATCGAACCTTTAACTGAATTAAATGAGAAAAACGACCTAAAAGTGTCGATTCATCAATCCTTTTTATTATTGTCTAGGCAGAGATTACTTGCAATATTTGAACTGTTGAATGCAGAAATACAAAACTTAAAACAAAGTACCACGAGAATCTTCGAGGTATTCTTTCAAAAAAGCAAATACCGCAGATCAGCTAGTCTAATACCTATTGTAGGAGAATTGGCTTCACGCTTATTTGGACTATCAACCGAAGAAGACCTGGATATCCTAAGAGAAAACGTAAGAAAACTAAATAACGCCATGAACGTGACCCTACATGTCCAAAAAATACACGCAAGTACAGCTAATTATCAAAGAGACAAAATCGAGGCAATTTCAAAGTAAATCTAAAAGATAGTCAATATAATGAATTTCTTAAGGGACGAAGTGGATCGTATAATGTCAGATTCAAGGTTGACTATGGTAACACTCGACTAAGTCACAATGCCATAACTCAACTTCGCTACTGACGTTAGTACATTTGAATTTGAAGTTTTTACACTTACTGGATGAAACTTATCCTACGATCTCGTTTACCCTTCGAACCTAAAAAAACTTCTTAGATGAAATAAAAACGCATCTAACTTTCGGTCTACATATACCAACAGAACCAGAAGTATCAAATCTATTCCACTATTACACCAAGCTAAAGGTTCACATCACGGAAAAAAACGAATAACTATTTGCAGTATTAACAATTCAATTAATAAATCAGCAATCCATATATAATTTATAAAAGATTTCTAGAGTCCCTGCTAACATGGGTTGAACTAATACTTTCATGACTATTACCCCCAAAGAAGAATACTTACTAGTCGATCAAGATAGAAGGAACTATTCATTAGCAAACCCACAGGATCTTAAAGGTTTCGTAGCATTCAAAAACCTGGCGCGTCAACTAACCCTGCCCATTTATAATGTAAAATCTGGATCATGTATGTTTGATATATTCTTAAAAGAAACTCAACAAGAAGAAATTCCAAATTCATGCAAAGCGCTAGTAGGAAGTACGAAACGAGAAATATTTATTCATTTAGAAATTATTTATGGCTATTTTCTGTCCCAAAGGAAACAGTTGGGACCATCTCTTGTTATAATAACATAGAAAGAATCGATCCAAGTTACAGAACTGAATTGCTTCTACAAGACGTGGGAACAATAACAATAAAACAAGGATTTCGATTAGTAACCAAAGAAGCCACAGTAAAAAAACCCTTGATAACCACGAGCACGAATATAATAAGCCCTAAGGTAATCAATTTCAAACCAGTCAATTTATCGTAAACTATTCCAAATATTAATACCGAGGAAGTAAAGGCCACAATATGGTCAAAAATAGAGAATGTCAAGGGAACGTTACCGCTTACAAAAATAAGAGAAGCTCTAGACTACCAAGTTCCCCTATTTACTAATGAAGACCAAAGATTGACGTATGTCGAAAGTAGATACGGACTATTCTCAACAAATTTTTGGTGGAATATGCTCCTGACGGTCGGCTTCGTATTCATGATTTCTCTGACCATAAGAATGCTATTGACCCTGAATTACGGAAAAATTATGAGAACAGGTAGAAATAGAGCAAAGACAGATCACATCGAGACGAGTGAAATGCAAAACCTAAACCCGGAACTCCCTGAGAACCCTTAAGCCATAAGATACAGAAGGACATGATCGAGAGAATGGGAATAGAGGTCCTCATTCGTGCCGTGTCCAGTCCCAACTCTCTATTTATTGTTTGCGTGAGCCCGTGCAGCTGTAGAGATAAATATGCGTTTCTTAAGTAGCACGTAAGCATATAAACTTGAAAATTTATAGTAAATCAAGACCTCTCATAAAACTATGTAACCTACCTCATGTGTAGCTAGATAGTTGAAAAGTAAATGCTAAAACAGTTGAGTGTTGAGTAACATTAAAAATATATTAAATGCTGAACATGTGCCATATACACATATATATATATATAAGCATTAATCTTGAAATTTTCATATTGTATTATTTTTCTTATACTCAATCATTTTTCTTATGATTACTGAGCTTACCTCACAGTAATACAGTGTTGCTGCAATATGCACGTAAAAAGCATGAAAATTGCTCTTATTCGTTTTATTTTTAAGTTTAACCTTACCCATATTAAATTGATATTGTTAGTGTGACTAATCACCATTATTACTTCAAACAATAGTCCCTGTACAATATTGTATAAATTATGTATTATTGACTTATATTTTTTTGTGTCTTGACTTATGTATTTTAACTTACGTAATTGTAAAGAGCATATGATTCTGCCTAGATGTTTATATTCTAGGAAGCGGAGTAATCAGTGGAAATTCATTCATGGTATGCCAACACGCAACACAGATACAACCTACTAGCATCTACTCTCATCATTCGTCAACCACAAATAAGCACTCACCAACGAAATCCCTGAAGACAAAACCCTGATCACGATCCTTGTCACCAAAGCCTAGTACCAGGTAACTTTACCTCAAACAATATCGTCAAACCAAAGACCCCGATATATATATATATATATATATATATATATATATATATATATATATATATATATATATATATATATATATATATATATATATATATATATATATATATATATATATATATATATATATATATATATATATATATATATATATATATATATATATATATATATATATATCCACCCCGACCCATATATATATACCACCCCGACCCAAGCATGTCGTAAAACTGCATAAAAATCCGTCAAATAACTATCCTTAGACGGCAAGGTCCCAAACATTAAATCCTGAGGACCAAGAATAACCCTGGAGTTAATCCCTCAAAGACTATGTATCTTAGACCCCAATGTGTTGAAACAAGATTCCAAGTTTAAGTTTTGACCCTATACAATCGTTATTAGATGTCGCAAAAACAAATCAACCTCCATGAGAAGAAGGACCAAACATGAACAATTTTGTGGGAAATATAAACTGTACGTGCAAAATTTTCCCAAAATAAAGTGTCAGAGAAGAGACCCAAACAAGTATTATAATCATAATCCCCATAATTAAGCCCTCAATGATTGTGTATCATTGAAAGGAATCAAAGACAATGTGTCAAGCCAAGGCCCTAAGATCCACTTTTGATCCTGCCATAGTTAACGTTAAATTTCGTAACACAGCCCATAGTCCAAATAAAAGAAGGACTGAACGTGAACAATTTACGGGAAACACAGACTGTGCGAGTATTAAATTTTCCCGAGGATAAAAGTGCCCAAGATGAGATACCCAGCCCAGCGATCAAGATACCCATTTCATGTAATCGATTCCCCGAGGGTTATGTACCTATTAAACATTCCAACAACTCTGTAACATCAACCCCTCGTATATGACGTAACAAACCACGCACGGAAAATTTTGTGCAAGAAGTCATACTTATGAACATTTTGAATGCTTACCCCAAGCAACAATCGCCAAAAGATGAAACACCACGAAGACAAACTATAAACAATCACCCGACACAGTGATTAGTTCAAGGGAAGCCCAAAATAAAGTGACAACGTATGTGAGTATTATAGACACGTAGAATTATGAAGTAAGTGTGAAGTCTTATGTATCTAACTCGTAACTTTAATGAATATTGAGAAACTTATCATAATGCAGATGAAAACAAGTGCAAGCTACCTTATCCCAGTGTTGCAATCAGATATTAAGTTAAAAGATATTAATGTGTCAAACTTTTTCTTGCAAATTATCTTAATTCATACATATCAGTGTGTTAAATGTAGATGTAGTTAGATGTTCTTGAAGTCAGTTACTTATCGTATCAGCATAGCGTCAGGTGGAAGTATAATCTGATATTCGAAGTAGTGAATGTGTACCATATCAAATCGTAGAATAATTGCAAAGGCAGAACTTAATTAATTAAAACCATTTAGAATTATTAGCATATCAGGTGAAGGTAATTTTAGTATTAGGTGGAGGAAAGTAATAATTGTATATCTAATCATATACCCAAATGCATTAGTAAGTAGAAACTCTTTGGCCCTTTCGCCAACTAGTGTGAATAGGTGATTGACTTTTAAGCAATGTTGTCATATATTTACAAGAAGAAATCATTAATAGGAGAAAAAAATATATCATTTTAACTATAGGACATTTCAAATAATAATGCACAATTAAAAAAAAATTAGAAATAATAAAACAGGATAAAAATTCAAAAAACAATAAGAGAAGTAGTAAACCAAATGATGAGGACATTGCAACAACGGGAAGGATGATATGTAACGGGATCAAAATTCAAAACCTCAAAATTTTCAATCAAAATTACTTTAGTAAAATAAAATCACCCAAAACATGAACCTAAAAATTCAAGTAACCCACAGATCGAGTAAGGCTTAAGCGTCCAGTTTAAAAAGTAGCAAAACAATTGTATCTTAATCAGGAAAACTTTGTAATAATCTTTCCTACAGAAAATGTAATAGCAATTAATAAATCCGCCTCTGCGTCGCCAAAATATGCAATAAATATTAGTGTGACCAAATGTTACATGACAGGCGACCAACAGTGTAGTTTAAATTGTAAGAGCTTGAATTTCTAAACTGTCAAGAGCAGGTAGAATTCATCATACAAAAAAATAGCCACTCGAGATACAAAGTATTTTTGTGTAATGTAATTGCATTGTTCTGAAAACTAAGTTCAGGATTATGTATTCCAATGCAACTAAGTTATATTGTCCCTTAACAAGTTTCACAGTGATAAATTATAAGCCATCTGGAATCTAAGTGACATATCATTAGCAATAAAATTACAAAGTAAAACTTTGTTTTGTTGAGAAAAATTCCAAAGTGAAGTCTTAGAATTATAAATCGTATCGAAATTGAAGTAGCCAATTGGTGTATTCCTGTCCAATAGAGATATAGGACATACTGTCTGAACCAATAGGACCAATGTAATATACTTTTTAGCAATGGCTGAACATAACCTCTGGCGAAATAGGAGAGGATAGATAGTTAGAACTTAGCAATTTTGCGCCAGTCTAGAACCAGTCTTTAGGATGAGTCTAGAGGAGTCTATCAGCAGTCTATTATGAGTTTAGAGTGAGCCTTTGAGAACAATTAATGTAAGTGATCTAATTGTTGCATTATACATACTCCAGTATATAACACTGGCCTAGTGCCTATGTCTGCGAAGTGTTATACAGATAATATTGTTAGTTCAGAAACAGGGCTGTATCACTAATGTGATTAAAAATAAGTGAATTACTTTCTTAATTTTTTCTCTTCATGTTGTCATGTCTATAGACAATTTGTCATTGTGGCTCCAACAGCTCTCAAGGGAACCTGAATCCTTTCAATCTGATTTCGACTCAGTATGGCCATTAATATACGCTCCCCGTTTGAACCGCTGATTTAATTCCCCAATACACGAAGCTCCCCCGCAAATTATGGTAAAAAACATTACCAAAATCGCAAAGAAACCCCCCCCCCCCCTAGACGTGGCCGCTGAAGTCGGTTTTGAATTTCCTGTTTCTTTAACTACCATATGGTCTGATTCGCCGTCAGACTCTTCGGAACTGGTTTCCGATGATTCCGCATTAGAACTTTTAGAGGTTGCACCTTGCGTTTTTGAGGTATCGCCTGCCCTTCCTTCGTAAATTTTTACTCCCCTGGAAGTAGAAGGTTTATTCTTTAAGTCATCGCTTTGAGTTTTCAACTCGTGAGATTTGAAAGACTCTTTAAAACTTTTAGAGGAATCAATAGTTTTTGCGGGGCTTCTTCACTGTTTAAATGCCATGTCTTCGGGGGGATGGGGCATTCTTTGCACTAGTGTTTCCTTCCGTGAAGTCCATTGTCTGGGCTTTACCTTGGACACACCTATATCATGATATTGTCCTTCCTGGTCATCCTTGGGAGTTTTATTCTTAGGCAATGTACTTTGACTCTTTTTTATCGAAAAATTTATTGAATCCATAGCTTCTCGAAGATTTGTTTTAATTGAATCTTTGGGAGGAGTTTTCTTTACGATAATACCCGGGGTTTCTACCCCTCACTTCAATTCCTCCTGTAATGACAGGGGCATCTCTATTGGTGTTGCAGGGGAAACCATAACATCTGGAAATCTTTTGGGGGGACAAGGGGTCAAAATTCTATCAGGGAAAAATTGGGTTTTTGGAGATAAGGTATAATCTAATTCTCCTGCGCTCTCTGATGATGAGCTTTCTGGAATTTTTGGTGGTTTTATTCTCGCTTGTTTTAGGGATTTTCTTTTGGGAATAACCAGATTTTTCATAGCTAAAAACTCTTCAAAGTTTTCCTCATCACTCTCATTCTCGAAATAGTCTTGCTTGAAATTAAAGGGTTTTAGCAATGCCAATCTTGATTTAGGGGGCTCATTTTCTGCATCTGATGAATCGGTAGACGAGGGACGCGGTACATATCTTTCTGAAAATTTGGCTCTTTTTATTCGGCTAGCATGTGCCTTATAGGTTCTTCCATTATCGGGGTTCGCCATTTTAAAAGTAAAATCGTTATCATGCTTTTTGACTATTCTTTACGGTCCAGAATATTTATTGGAAAGTTTCTTGCCTTCCGCTTTTACTTCATTTTTTAGTTAGACACAATCTCCTATCTTAAAATCTATATTCCCTTTGAATTTGGGTAGGTTTCTTAGCTCTTGACTTATTTTACATTTTTCCAACTCTTGTTTTACTATTTTATAAGTTTTCCTCATCCTGTTTATGAATTCCTGTTTGTAGTCCTCCGAGTTATTGTAATATTGACGGGACTCAATAATCTCATCATACGGGATTCTAAAATCGCGACCAAAAAGTAAATAAAAATGGTTGTCTTTGGTTGTTTCTGAATGAGCAGTATTGATTATGTTAGTTAAATAAGGTAAGAATTGATCCCAATCGTTCCTGTTGTCTTTCGTATAAATGCTTAATACATTCAAAAATATTTTATACCTATTTTCTATTTTACAATTAGCTTGTGGGTGATATGGGGATTTCACCAATTTCTCAATGTTAAGAAAACTCATTAAGTCTTTTGTTACTTTTGAAACAAAATTGCTTCTGTTGTCACTTAAAACCTTATTTGGAATGCAAAATTTTAAAAACAATGTCGCTAACGCCTTACTTGTGGCGTAAGCGCCTTGATTTCTTAATGCTTTTGCAAAAGTAAATCCGGAAAAGTGATCTATTACTGAAAGAATACAAGTATGGCCTCTGTTGGAAACAGGTAAGCCTCCACTGGTTCCATATAAATCAAATGAGACAATATCAAAGGGGAATCTCGCTACCGGGACTCTTCCCATTGGGGGGTTAGAATAGGCTTGGGGTTTTTTCTTAAGTTACACGCTTCGCATGTGCTCACCAATTCTTTAAGTTTTGTTAATGCCGACGGCACGTAAAAATATCGTTTTAATTTATGGAAAGTTTTCGTTATTCCTAAATGTCCACCTATATCTTAATGAAAATATTCGAATGCAGGTATTATTAAGTTTTGGGGTAATACAGGTATTATTGAGGTTTGGTTTCAATTTGCCTCAGCAGTCGCGATTCTGCATAGTATTTCTTCATCAAGGTCATAGTAAAAATTATCTATCTCTTTTCTAAGAGTTTTGAATTTATCTTGTAACGTATCATCATTCACAAAGTAATTAATAAGTGCTAAACACATTTCGTCTTTTTTTTATTTGTTTTTATATTTTCTAAAGACAAGGGACAATAGTTATCCTTATTTTCCTTTAATGAGTCTTTGACTTTGTTTTTCTTACATTTATGTTTACTATTAGTTTTGATAGCGTTAACTTCATTTTCCTTGGCTTCCGACGGCATATTTTCTGGGAATCTTCTCAAAAAGTCACAAGCTGTATTTTGTTTACCTTTTAAATATTCAAATTCGTAATCTAGATCTTAGATTTTCATAATCCATCTAGCTAAAATTCCCATGGGGTTTTTAAATGTGCGCAGGTACTGCAAGCTTTTATGGTCTGATCGTAGCATAAATTTTCTACCGATTATATACTGTCTAAATTAGCCAAAGTGGCGGATAATAGATAATAATTCTAAGTCTATGGCGGCATAACTACTTTCACCTTTTGACAAAGTTCTACTGAAAAAGCATATAGCTTTTCCTATTTTTTTTTTTTGTTTAGGCGTTTTCTCTAGCGGATTAGGGTCTTCTACCGGGATTATTTGCGAAAGAATAGCGCCATTGCCCTTCGAACTTGCATCGGTTGTACCACGAATTGTCCGTTTTCAAAATCAGGCAGCGATAATATTGATTCCGAAGTGAGTGCGTTTTTGAGACGGTCTAGGGAAGTTTGAGCTTCATGGGACCAGGTAACATTTTGGGAGCTCTCTTTAGTTAATTCCGTGAGGGGTTTCGTAATTTGGGCGTAATTGCGCACGAATTTCCTAAAGTAGCCAGTAAAACCTAGAATTTATCTTAATTATTTCATAGTTCTCGGGGGTTTGAGGTTTTAAACACATTTTATTTTGTCAGGGTCTGGGGATATCTCTCCTTGCGTCACAATTACTCCTAAAACTTTAATTTTAGGTTGAAATAAATTTAGTTTTTCAGGCCTGCATTTTAAATTGGCCCTTTCTGAACTTCTCGAACACCTTAGCTAATGTTGCTAAGTGTTGTTCAGCGTTTTCTCCCGCGCATATGACATCATCAACAAAATGAATGATATTCTTTAATCCTCTTAACAGGTGTAATAAGGGTCTACATAGCGCGTTTGAACTTGTCTTAAGTCCAAAAGGTACTCTCAAGTATTCATATGAACCACATTCAGTCGTAGAAAACGCAGTTTTATAGACATCTTTTTCGGCTATTTTCACTTAATATATATATATATATATATATATATATATATATATATATATATATATATATATATATATATATATATATATATATATATATATATATATATATATATATATATATATATATATATATATATATATATATAATTTAATTATTAAAAACGGATGTATCAACGGTCTGACCCCCCAGAAAAAGATAGCCCCTACCAGACCATCATCTTCAAACCCTTCCAGTATCATCAAAATCACCGGGAAAAAAACTGCCGATGTTAATTTCCAATTTTTTTGTGAAATGCTTCTTTGTGTAAATTAAAAGTATTTGAGTAGCTTTGAAAAAAAGAAGAAAAACAAAAAGCATTTGCCGACTTTTAACGCTCGAGTCGCTCAGGCCTTTGACCCTTGTAAATATAACCTGAAACTGCCTCCCTCTGCTTCCTACGATTGGCAGCTGCGGCAATGCAAACAGGAGCTACATTTTGGTAAGAATAAGAACGTGAATGTTCCCCTGAGTATCCACAGTGAGGGAAAACTGCATAAGTGTGCTAAATTAAAAAAAAAATTTCTCTAAAGCAGTATTTGACTTTGTATAAAAAAAAAGACAGAGTGGAGAAAAAACCATTTGTGTGTAATATGTGTAAGAAGAGTTTTTCTTCAAAGCAGTCTTTGGGTGGGCATCAAAGAAGACACAGTGGAGAAAAATCATTTGTGTGTAATATATGTAAGAAGACTTTTTCTTCAAAGCAGTACAGGAATATTCATTTAAGGACTCATTCTGGCCAAAAATCTCAATTCAATTCAATTTAATTCAGTTCAATTCAATTTATTAAATACTACAATAAATACATAAATACATTTAAGCGCTAGAGGTCCCAAGAAGCATAGCTTGTAGATGACCTCGTATCAATCACAAAATCCACACAAAACAAATCAGGGAAGGAAAAAAAATACAACAATATCTCAAAAATATAACCACAATGCGAAAAAAATCAACAACAACAAAAAACTACTACTACACATTAACCTTTGCTTAATTTTATCCAAACTGAAAGTATCCTGTAATCTATCAAAATTCCAACCATTGGAAATATTATTAATCAACGGGGTTCGAATCTCATTCAACATAATAAGAGAGGAGAAAAGAAAAAAAACTATAGAAAGTAAAGCGGAAAAAATAGATAAAGCAAAATGAATAAAGAAATAAAGAAAAAAAAACGAAATTACTTCAAGCCTTAGAGAATATTTTTCTGTAAAGGGAAGAAGAGTTTTTGATCAAGAGAAAGTTCACTGGGAATAGAGTTCCAAAGAGTAATTGCTCTATAAAATGGTGACCTCTGAGCTGCTGAGGATACCCATTTAGGCAACCGAAATTGGTGAACAGAGCTCCGAAGCAAAGTCTGGCACTTACGTGTTGATGCTAGATCAAAATAGGATAAGATATTTGGAGGAAGCGATAAATTGAAGGGTCGATGAGCTGGCTTTAGGTTCTGCTTCTTGATAACCACATCTAAGGCATCTAGACCTGTATCACTGTAAAGATCAGCTGGAGGATAGAGTCGGGGAAGGCGAAAAGTTGCCTTCACCGCTCTATTCTGTGCTGTTCGGAGTTGCCGAAGGGAAGAATAGTAGTATTGCCCATACAGTGCAGCAATAAGAAAGATAAGGAAGGACAAATGAATAGTAAAGAGAAAGCATTACATCGGGAGGAAGAATCTGGTTGGCACGATGAAGCACAGACACTTGACGAAAAGTTATAAAATTTTTATAGGAAATATAAGTTTAGAAAGACAGAAAACAATCAACGTGCACACCAAGAAGTTTAACACAAGAGCACTGGGGAAGTATATCAGTACCATAAAAAACAAAGTATGTTGGGGAAGGTTCAGACATGTGGTATGGGGTTCGAAAATGAATAATGCTACTCTTAGAGCTATTCAACAGCATCCCGTTCTGCTCACACCACTCACGCACATGGTTGAGCAGGAGCTGAGCCTTAGCAACAGCAGAGGGCAGATCATTAGAAGCCACAAAAAAATTACTATCGTCTGCAAACAAAGCAGTCTGGGTATCAAGGTTAGGAGATGGACGAAGATCATTAATATAAATAAGAAAGAGGAGTGGTCCCAAAACTGAGCCTTAAGGTACCCCTTTGGAAACCGAAGCTAGATTTGGGAGATGGAGGAAGGTCATTAATATAAATAAGAAAGAGGAGTGGTACCAAAACTGAGCCTTAAGGTACCCCTTTGGAAACCGAAGCTAGATCAGAATATTTGGGAGATGGATATTTGGAATATTTAGGAGAATATTGGGAGATGGAGGAAGGTCATTACTATAAATAAGAACGAGGAGTGGTCCCAAAACTGAGCCTAGATGTACCCCTTTGGAAACCAAAGCTAGATCAGAACATTTCTCATCATAACAGACAAACTGTGATCTATTAGACTGGTAAGATTTAAACCATTCAATAGCAATTCCCCGAACTCAAAGTAGAGACAGTTTTCCCAGTACGACAAAATGATCTACCATGTCTAAAGCTTTATAAAAATCAAGAAATAGTCCTAAAACACAACGATCCTTGTCTATGTTAACACGCGCGAATTCTGTAGCGTTATCTAGAGCACATGCAGTAGAGAGTTTAGGTTGGAAGCCATACTGGTGATCAGACAGAACAGAACCGCTTCCAGTTGAAGCACCATTAGACAGGAACGAAAAAAACCTCTTATGCACAACTTTTACAAGTAATTTCGAGAAAATTGGGGGAATTGATATAGGTCAAAAATTTACACAAGCTGGGGTCACCCTGCTTAAAAAGAGGGAGTACTTTTGCAATTTTAAACGAATCAGGGTATACACCATTTGAAATAGATAGATTAAAAATATGGGTAAGAGGTTCAACAACATAAGAAGAAACAGACTTAAGCACATGGTTTGTTAGTCCAAGTGCATCAGCCGTGTTACTGCTACTTAAAGAAGAAATAAAATCACAGATCTCTATGCTTGTACAAGGAGTAAGAAAAATACTTCTCTCAGCTGGTGAAGATTTACCTAGTTTAGGAAAGGAGGGGGTCTTAACAGTTGGTAGGGTGGTAAAGTAAGAGTTGAAGGCACTAGGTACAGCTGCTTTTGCAATAGTTGAACTATCTTCATTCTTAAAGGCAGTAGGCTGTTTCTTTGATTGTTTCCTACGAGATAAAGCTTCATTAACTACACTCCAAACTTTCTGTAAATTACCTTTGCATTCCTGAATTTTCAACAAAAAATAATTCTTCTTAGCTAGTCTAATTGTTGATGTTAATACATTCTTATAATGCTTATACTTTGATGAATCATCAGGATCAAGGCTTTTGCAAGCCAGCTTAAAAAGCTCTGACTTCTGCAGTGTTTATCTCACAAGACTTGGAAACGTTCAAGTTATCTTGTGTTTATATTTACTTGAAGATTTTACTTTTGGAATTTTTTTTTCAATTGGTGTTATCAGCCGACTTACTACTGAGGCTGAAGCCCTATTAACATCTTCAGACTTCAAAACTGAACACCAATCACTAGCACTAAGGTCAGAGATTAGGTCGTAAACATAGCTCTGACTATAAATTCTCGAATAAGACTCACCTCTGGTATCCTCTTGGCTCAGCATTTTTAATTTGGGAACAGAACAATAAATTAGAGGGTATTATCAGAGGTAAATTTTTAGGCACTATTGAGGTATTTCTGAGAGCCATTAACGAAATATATGGTTTTTCTAGACAGGACAATGCAACCGTAAAATCAAAACATGAAAAGGCTTAAAATGGGGTAAAATACGAACAATAATATGCATAAATTTAAGAAAGACGAGGGCTTCTAGCAGGCAACTTTAGAGGAGGGGTTGTTATCGGAGGTAAATTTAACGCACTATTGAGGTATTTCCGAGACCCTTGAACCAAATACATCATTTTTTGAGACAGGACAATGCAAATGGGAAAAACAGGAAAAGGCTGAAAATGGGGTAAAACATAAACTATAATATGTATAAATTAAAGAAAGATGAGGGCTCCAAGCAGGCAATTCGAGTGGGAGGAGGGGGTTACCCGAGGAAAATTTTTTAGGCACTATTGAGGTATTTCTGAGAGCCTTTAACGAAATACAGCGTTTTTTGAGACAAGACTGGGCAAATGGAAATAAAACATGACAAAAAAATAAAAAGTGAAAAGAGCCATTTCAAAATATACGCAAAAAGAACCACGTATTATAGAAAATCATGGTTTCCAGCAGACAATTCCAGAGGGGGCGAACTGAAATAAGAGATGGACTTAAAACGTTTTAAGAACTTTTAAGGAAATACCCCTTTTTCATTGAACTAAATTTATGATTATTTCACAACATCCCAACAATAGGTTTCACCCCCCACCTAGCATTCATTTTCAGAGGGCGCCTTGAAAATAGATGGAATTTTTAGGCATTATTCTGGGTTATAAAAGGATAAAATATAAACATTAAAATGCGTAACTTAAGAAAAGATGAGGGGAGAGGACTCCAGGAGAGGCAGGGGACCTGTTTTTTTTCCGTCGCCAGCTCAGCACTGCCTTTTTTTCAGTTATATTAATATTTCTTTTTCGTTGCACAAAGTGGTAATTTTTAAGTGTATATTTATTGTTATACCGCCTCCCTCCACTAGGGTACCATCCCGCTCACTGGCCGCCTCCAAGGAAGTGTCCGCCCTTCTTAGCGCTTCGTCTCATCCCTGACGCAACCCAGACCACATTTTTAAGCAAAAATATCAAAACGTGCAAAGGAGTGAAATTCTTGTTCCTACCAATCCTGCGCACTGCCGGAGCGTTTGGTTAGTGTTTACTTATCCCGGGGACGAAATCCAGACTTTATCTAGGCGATAGAGGAAGTTAAAAAACGGTCTCGTTCGAGATACATTAAAATGTAGTAATAATAGGAAAATTACCTTAGAATTTCTAGGACAAGCCTGCCTCTGACATCACATCATCCCTTTTTCTACTACTACTGCTACTAACAACAACTCACCGCAGCACCAAGAGGCCTGAGGCCGACACAGCTACGCACGCTTCTCTTCATCCCAATCTATTCAAAGCCTCCCTTTTTACACCCGTCCACGAAGTTCCCATTTCCATCAAACCTTTCTTTATGACGTCCTCCCACCCCAGACGAGGATGACCTGCTTTCCATTTAGCCCTAGACGGTTGGCCAAAAAGAACAATCTTCGGCAACCTGTCATCCTTCATCCACACAACGTGCCTTAGCCACCTCAACCTTTCTTCCTCTATAGCCCTAGAGAGCGGTATTGAACCACATTTTTCGTATAGCCTATTGTTTGACATACGGTCAGTCAGCCAGGTATCCAGAACAATCCTTAAGCAATTTCTCTGGAAAACATTTAGCAAATCTTCATCCGCTTTTTGGAGCGTCCATGCTTCAGAGTCATATTTGACCACTGTCATCACTGTAGCTCCTAATATTCTAATCTTGATTGGCAGAATTATCTTCCTATTCTTCCAAAGTTTTTTTAACTGTGAAAAAAAACCTGAGCCTTGGCTATTCTACTTTTAACATCTTTACTGCTCCCACCATTATTACTAATAATACTACCAAGGTAAGTGAAACTGCCCACCTGATCAATCTTTTCATTACCCAACTTCACCTTTTTATATTCACTTATTCCTAGCCTTAGTGACTTAGTCTTCTTAACAATAATTTTCAAATCTATTCTAGCACCCTGTACTCGCAAAACCTCTAAAACTTCATTCATTATACTAACACTTTCATCTAGGATGCTTAAATCATCAGTATAATCTAAGTCCAGGAGACTTTTTCCTCCCCATTTGATTCCGTGGTCTCCAATTGCCTTTCCTGAGCTCATTAAGACAAATTCCATCAAAATAATCCATATAAAGGGGGGTAGAACACAACCCTGCTTAACTCCTGATTCAATACGAAACCAGCTGCTAACCTCATTTACTACCTTAACCGCAGCAGTGTTATTCTCGTACATAGCACTAATCACTTTAATGTATTTGTCTGGTATACCGTACAAGAATAAAACCATTACTCAAGCTCTGCTATCAACAGAATCGAACGCTTGCTCATAATCTATAAAACTGAGGACCAACGGTGTTTGAAAGATCAGGCACTTCTCAATTATTAACCTAAGAGAGAAAATTTGGTCTACACATCCTCTACCTTTTCTAAAACCGCACTGTTGTTCTCTTAAAACTTTGTCTACTGCATCTCTCAGTCTAAAAAGTATCATATTACTAAGTAATTTACTTCCTACAGAGACCAGAATAATGCCACGATAATTACCAGACTTACTTTTATCACCTTTCTTATAAAGGGGTTTAATTAAGGTTTTCCTAAAATCGTTAGGTACTTCCTCTTTTTCAAAAATCATATTCATAATCTTCAGTAACTTATTCTAACCTCAGAGCCACCATATTTAAGAAACTCATTTAACACCCTATCAGCACCTGGAGTCTTATTATTTTTTAATCCTTTTAGTACTGTCGATAATTCCTCCTCACAAAACAAATCTTCCTTCACATCCAAGGTATCACAAACTTTTTCATTTTCCTCTATATCTTTTCCTGCAACTCTATCTCGGTTAA
This sequence comes from Artemia sp. Qi Xiang Cuo, assembly GCF_049724085.1. Classification (NCBI taxonomy): domain Eukaryota; kingdom Metazoa; phylum Arthropoda; class Branchiopoda; order Anostraca; family Artemiidae; genus Artemia; species Artemia sp. Qi Xiang Cuo. Next base: position 10,323,235 of record NC_142811.1, read on the forward strand.
TCAAATTCTCAAAATAATCGGCCCATCTCTCCTTAGTTTTTTCCTTATCGCTAATTATGGCCCAATTCCTATCTTTAACTGGGCCAAGTCCATTTTGACTACTCCCTCTCAATTTGTTAACATGCCAGTACAGTATTTTACTATTATGCCGTCTAGCTGCATTTTCCAGATCCTCGGCAATTTTATCCATGGCCTCACTTCACACCTCCTTAGTTCACATTTTAATGCTTTCTCCACTTTCTTTACATTCCTTTTGTTTTCATATGATCTATCACTCAGATAATTCTTGTACAAGTCCTTTCTCCTTTCTATTAAACATAAAGCTTTTTCACTAATATTCTTAGCTTTCAAGCTTCAAGCTTTCTTCCCTAAGACACCTGCAGCATCTTCACAAATTATTTTTCTAAAATTATTCCAACCATCTTACACATTATCAAATTTTAAACTCTCGAGTTTAGTATTCAACTGTTCGTGGAAAGTTTCTCTTAAATTCTCATCCTGGAGTCTACCAACATCATAACTTCTCGGGAGGTAGTTACCCTTCCGATATTTCAGCTTTAAATTTACACTTGACACTGCTAGATGGTGATCTTTACTTTTAACATCAATAACGGCACTCCTATATACACTAGTATCTTGTATTGATCCTGCCAGTCTTCGGTTTACTATGACACAATCAATAGGTTTTTCTCGCTTACCATCTCGTGAATGCCATGTTAACTTACGAGCCATTTTATGAGCAAACAACGGGTTGGCTATGGTTAGATTTTTATACCTACAAATTTGCAAAAGTCAGTATCCATTATTGTTTTCTTTTCCTACACCAAATTTACCTAGGCTAGGATACCATCTATTCCTATTTCTACAAACCTGGGCGTTAAAATCTCCGAGGAATAACATCATATTTCTACCTGGAATCCTGTCTATTTGCTCCTGTAACGGTAAGTAAAATTCATCTCAGTCCCTAGTATCTCCCTCAGTCGGTTCTATAGGAGCGTATACAACTATAACTGATACCCTGAACTTTTTAGTCATAAAATGAGCAATAATTATTCTATTATTAATACCTTCCAAGCCTAAACAAAACTTAGCAGCTTCCTTATTCATCATGAGCCCTACTCCCCGTCTGTGTACCCCATCCTTCCTGCCTGAGTAAACAAATTCTATATTACCTAATTTCATGCTTCCTACCCCTGGGATATGAGTTTCTGAAACTCCTAATAAATCCAGTTCGAATCGTCTAAATTCGTCAGTCAAAATGTCGATACGATAGTCATTTTTTAACGTCGTAACATTCCAAGTTCCAATTTTCATGTTCTTTAAATCATTGAAATTATTTTCGCCTCAGGAAAAGCAATGATCCTGGATACCAGTGCAGGGCGGGGAGAACCGGACAGCAAGAAGTCCCTGGGACCTCCATAAATAGAGGCTTTGTGCAATCCTGGCCCCATCTTGGTCACAACATGGTTTTCAGCACTTGGCGATGATCTTCTATCAACAAGAGTCGAAATCCTGCACAGACAATCTCAATCCTATTACCTCCGACTCATTATATATTCATGGTTACAAATATTTTGCTACTACGGGGAGGCAGCCAATAATAGACAAATTAGCTAGGAAGAGGTTTTTCAGCCTGAAGACGCCCGTCAAAACATACCAAGTCAAGCAGAATTGTCCATTAGTCAGAATCCCGTGCGAATGCTGTGTGGTTTACTAGGCTATAATTTCCTCGAGGGGCGCCGCTCCTTAAGTGGGAATAGAGTTGACCACAAGGTCCCAAGTCTTGCAGGTACCCAGAAAGGGTCGAGGCAGCCCTTTGCAGAGGCCGTTGTCCATATATCTGGATCTTACGCCCTGCCGCAGTTGTCCTCCTATAGAGGATCCTCCCACGATGGTGTTCTTCATCGCCATGCAATTTAACCCATTACTGTGAGAAGGTTTGTAACTCATGGGACTTGTCGACAAACCAGTGGGCCCTTTTGAGTGTACATTTGAGGGGCCTTCTTCCTCCTCCACCTGTTTTTATGACCCCGGACCAGGGTGTCCCAGTTTCTATTATGGAACCCCAGGGACAAGGTCCCTCCTTGTTCCGTTCCTCCTATGGTAGTACCCTTCAAATATACAAGGGGTTCCTGAGTCACCAACTCAGAACCCTCTGAATGGTCTAAGGAAGGCCAGGAGCATAAGAAAAAATCTAGTTAAAAATATTGTGTTTCCTTTAAACATGGAGGATAATAAAGTCTTATGTATTACTTTTTAAACATCAAATTATTATATAGAGAAGTATGAATAAAGTTATGCATTAAAGAGTTTAGGAAGCTACACTACACCTCACTGTCACTTGGTAAAGCATTTTAAACCTGTAAAAAAAAACTAAAGACAAAAGGGACAGTATAGACATTCATTAATGAGGTTTGTTCATGGAAGCCAACTACTTACCATTTTACAATTCATTAGTGAAGAGGAGGTATAACTATACTTCAAAGGATAGAAATGAGAGGCTATCAATTTCAAAATCTACATGGCATTAGCCAGAACAGGCGAAAATTATTGAAATGTTATATTTGTTTCATGGTTGTATAATCTACAGATAAAGGTGAAAAAAAATAATAATGATATCAGGCTTATTTAAGTACTGTAGAAATCAAAGTTAAAATTTACTGATGTTAAAAAAAGATCTGGTTTCATTTGTGTCCAAATATTTTTTTTCATAATAATACTCAATAATCATAAGTAAAACCAGGAAACAGAAAAAAGGGACCAATTCCTTCTTTCTCATAGCTTCCTCTTAATTTTCCTCGTGTTGAAGCTGAGATTCACGATGGTTCAATTAACTATCTCGAGCTCCCCATGCAATCTTCATCAGGTCATGTGTAATAAGAACGTTTTCGGGTTTGCCTTCGAACATTTTCAATCCGTCAGCAACTGTAAGCTTCGCATTAAAATTCTTTCTTCCGTTACTGCTCTCTGTTCGGACATTATCTTTTCTGAAAGTGAGAAGCCCATCTCAAAATTTTTACTTCTACTGGATAGACAGAGTGCTGCTTTGAAAACGCCAGCAAGCTCTGGGTACTTAAGTTTTAAAAACAAAACTTCACGAAACAGCAGATTCACCCAATATTTTTCAACGCTCGTCGTAGCTGCTATGTTCAGTTCCTTCTCAAGCTGCATGAGTTTTCACTCTTCATCCAAAACATCTAATTTGGAGGCACTAACTTGCAGTTTCGTAGCTATGAAACCAATACCTTTCGAATATCTTGCTATTTTTTTCTGTGGAGTGAAAGCTCTTCAGGAGTCTGGCAGAATCGTTGTTCGAGATGTCTTTTAGCAAGTAGGAAGCTGAAGCTCTGAAGTGTTCACGAACCTTCATCAAGAAAGATTTCTTATGGCATTCTTCAACATCTTTCATGTAATCATAAGACAAGACGATGTCCGCTAGGTTTTTCATATTTGCCCAATCATAAAGTAGTTTGGGATCTAGCCTCTAAGCCATTGCTTCAGCACCCTTGTCGTTCAAAATACATCCATACAGCACTATTATGAGCTTCTTTAGCGCTACAAACAAGAGATGGATCAGTAGTTCCTCACGACGAAATTTTTCAGTGAGATCTGCGAAATAGGCAGCACTGTCCGCAACAAACTACAACTCTGCCTTCATGGTTGGACTCTTCAGAAGCTTTGCAACCAACAGATACAAGTTCGAATTCTTTAGTCTTTCGTTTTTCTTAGAGATAAATTTGAAAAAGTACTCAATGAATGGCTCCCATTCCAAAAGAACCCTTTACGAAGCGGGGCCAAGTGTAAGCCATCTGGTGGACGTGTGCTTTATAAAACCCACAGTTTTTACTTTCATTTTTCGCTGTATCTTACGGAAATCCTCTAATCTAGCCGGCCAGCCCCGACAAAAATAGTACAATGCGATCACCAACTATAAAACATCACCTGGAATAACTTCTAGTCCTTCTCAGAAAGTACTATGGACAACATGAATCCTGCATGTCGTGATATGTAACAATACTATGCTTTGATCACCAATTATTGGAATATTTTCGCTATTCATCAAGCACCAAGCTTTTTTTTATTAACGAAAGGTCCGTCAATCCCAATCATAAAAATATTTTCAAGAATTAAACTGGTTTCATTAATTGCCTTCACAAGCTCACGTTTTAAGTCTTCAGCTTTTGCGTGACCAATGAAATAGGTAAGTAAGTGACAACTAACAATCCTGTTCACTTTCTCAGACCAGTATCCGACTCGAACCCGAAGCTCTTCTTACTGGCTTCGTTTGTCGTCTCATCAAACTCCACAGCATAGTATGGATCATTTAGATCATTCAATATCATCCTCCTATAGTGAGTCGACAAAGTGTCAGTCATGATGTATAACTTTCAACGTAGTTAACATAGCTTTCAATGTAGTTGCGATACCCGGAACACCCCCTCCCTTGGAAAATAAGGTTTTCCCAATTCCAGAATAGCACTTCAGTTTGGCTTTTTATTTTCGGTAAGAGGAAGGAGTTTTGGTACTTGTGTATTATACACCACTGCCTACGCTGTGTAAAACTCGAGAATAAATCTGTTTCTTCCTTAGTTTCTTTCTGGTTAGCATGAGACAAGACAAAGACAAGTGACATAATAGATGGGAAATACATAATTTGAGCGATGTATTTGCACATAAGGGGGGGGGTAAATTTTTTGAACAGTTTGAAGTCAGAAAACAATTCTTACTTCATAATATGCAGAATAATTGTACCTTCTTTACCTCCCCCCCGCCTTAATGTGCAAATATATAGCCCAAATTTGTTTCTAAAGTAACGAAGAAAATGGTATGTTCTCGAGTTTTACGCAGCGCAAACTTGAGTGAGTAGCGTATAACACAAGTATCAAAATTTTTCATGGAGAGAGACAGCTGGATTTCCCGGTATTATTTAAACGATCAGAAATCAAATTTAAAAAATAACAGTTTTTTCAACTGAAAGTAAGGAGCAACATCAAAAATCAAGACGAATAGTAGTTACAACGTATACGAAATTAGTTGCCCCCTCCACAAGACCCCGCTTCCCACGCTAAGGTTTTTACTTTTTGTCCTAATTCTATAAATCATAATAAATTCAAATTCTATAAATTCAAATTAAAATACTATAAAAAAAAATAACGTAAAGAGCGAGGTCTTGAGGAGGAGGCAACCCCTCCCACATACGTAATAATTCCAGTTCGCCCCAAGGTGTGATGCTGCTCCCCACCCTCAATTGAAAAACTTGTTCCTTCATTTAATTACTTACATATTCAGGTCAACTGACTTACAGGTCAGTTGAGCTGTATTGTTTGAATATATAATTAATTCGGTGAATGCGAAAATATTGAGCAGAGGATAAAAGTTAACTTTTCGTTCTTTAGATAAGCATTATAGCATTGGCGGACGTGATTACTGCAAGACATTGTTGGAAAGTGGGGGGATTTAATTGCCCTCCTTGCGAGTAAGTTTTCGTTTTCTGCTTTTGTTTTTAACATATTATTTTTGGAAGGGGTCAAACAATAATTTTGGAAATGGCTGAATCAACCTGGATCACAGCAATCCTTAAACAATTGTCGCAAATGGATGCTAAATTAAATCAGAATCAAGATGTTACCAATAGCGTTTATGCGACCGAATCGGAATTAGTGGCCCTCGAAACTGAGACAGGCAGACGGGATGATGCAGTAAGATCCGAAATCGACCAGCTGCGGAACCTACTATTTGAAGAAAAGAAAAGGTCGGAGCAACTTGAAATAGAAATTAAACAGCAAAATCTGATCATCTATAATTTGAAGTCAGTAAATCCACCTCCAAGAAGTCTAGTAGAAGAAGTTATGGCGGCAATAAACCGCTATTTACCCCAGCTTAGTTTGACCAGGCGTGAATTTAAGTAAACCAGGGAAAAAATTTTTCCTTTGGGAAAAAGTAAACCAGGTGTGGTGTGCCCTTTTTTGGTGAAATTTAATAATCGGGAATTTCGCGACATAATCCTACGTAGTGGCCGGATTTTAAAAAAGTTTGATATTTCAGTAGCCCCGGATTATACCTATTTGGAACGTAAATCTCGCCAAGAGCTTAAACCAAAGCTGAATGAGGCTTTGTCACGTGGACAAGATGCCAAATTAAGAGGAACATGCCTTTTGATTGAAGGCCAGACATTTTATTATGACCAGGTCATAGGCAGGGTGGAAATGCTGGCTGCTAAACCAAGTACTGTGCCCAGATCGCAGACTCAGCAGACTCAGAGGAGAACGAGGATTAGGACCAGTGTGGCCATATACCTTTGTCTGTTTATTGCAAACTTAGGATTGGGTGCTGGAACATTCAAGGTTTTAATGAGAAAAAAATATCATTAGCATTATTCAGGGAACTGGATATATTTTGTGTGGTTGAGTCTTGGCATAATTGTGAGAATGATCTGCAGTGCCCCCCTTTGCATAGTTATTCCTCTTATGCAGCGAATAGAAAAGTCTCTCAGAATAATGGGTATTAGTAAGTAAGTAAGTTTATTTGTAAACCGCAACATAAAATAAATGCGGAGTAAAAAAATAAAAATAAAATAATATTATCCACAAGTAATTAACAAGGAAAACATAACATAAATAACTTAACAACATCTATAAAATCACTAATCTGGAAAAAATAAGTGAGGGGGTCACTGACAAATGTCTTCCTTGGAGTATTGGTTCTCAGATCCTTAGCGATGTTGTCAGGCAGCACTAGAGGGTCGATAAGTCCAAAATGAGAAATAATCTTGTGATTTCTGTACCACCTTGGCAAATGTAGCAGGAATTTACAATATTTAAAATAGCCTCTCCTTCGCTGAAGACAGTCTTTTTTGCGCATTAGAGGGTGCAAACCGGAGAGAAAAATAATTGCAGGAGAACAAAAACTATGGTAAAGCTTACATAAACCTCGGCGGCTGTACCTCCCTCTATTAGGCGAGATTTTACCATCTGAGAATCGAATACACAGCAGAGCACCAGCAACCAGAGACGAACATGTAGTCGAAAGTGTATCAGAAAAAGTAATCCCAAGCCATTTCAACTTTGAGACACATTTGAGTAGCATTGTACTCACATATAAAGAAGGAGCAGGGTTGGAAGTATTAAAACACAGAAACTCTCATTTTGAAGCATTTACAGAAAGCCCAATCATGCTCAAAGTATTAATCAGAACATTTAGATTCTTTGTGAGGCCTGACCCAGTATGACTAACTAGCAGAAAATCATCAGCATAGGCAATGTGACTAACAGAAGTATTTTCTAAAAACACAGTAGGAGACAGCATTCGCAAACAGTCCGCAAGCACAGTTTTAAAAATATATGGAGACAGCACACCACCTTGCCTGACTCCCTTCTTTACTGAGATAGGCTCGGATATATCAGACATCCATTTTAACCAAACCACCGAATTAGAATACCAATATTGAAGAACTTTTACTACGGAAGAATTAACTCCTGCTTTAACTAACCAGTGAAGCGCTTGCTAATGTACAACGTTGTCAAAAGCGCCCGAGATATCAACCGACCAAAAATAATTTGGCACTTTTTGCCTTTTTGCCTATACTAGAAACTGACCAAGTATATGATGGGCTTGAGAACAACCAAAACCGGCTCTGAACCCAACTTGATAATCAGGAAAATAACATTTAGTCAAAACTTCAGACAATACGACATACTCGAACAGCTTGCTCATGAAGCAGGACACTGTAATTGGTCAATAACTGGAACACTAATCTGCGTCCTATCCTTTTTTCAAGACTGATGTTACGATTCCCGAAAGAAAACTATCTGGAGCTAATGACTGGGCTAAACACATCTGAAATAGGAGCTAAATGTGTGTTAACAATAATGGACACTTAATGCTGAAGTGATTGTAACACAGACCATTCATGTCAGGATCACCTGATGTCTCAAAGTTCTTACAATCCTAATCCATAAAATAAATCTAAATTGATAAAATGTAGGCTTGCCGAAGACAACAAGTAAGAGTACTTCGCACTAAAGAAGAAAGAAAGGACAGGCTAGAATGTTTAAATGTAGAAATGAGCTACAAAATCGCTGATTTTGATAATCGAAACGGTAGCAGGCACACACTTGCTGCTATTAATTACATTGGACCAAGACTTCCGATCCGAGGGGCCATCCAAATCTTTTCATTACCCAACGTCACCTTTTCATCTTCACTTATTCCTAACCTTAGTGACTTTGTCTTCCTAACATTAATTTTCAAACCAATTCTAGCACCCTGAACTCGCAAAACCTCTAAAACTTCATTCATTTTGCTCATACTTTGATCTAGGATGCTTAAATCATCAGCATAATCTTAGTCCAGCAAACTTTTTCCTCCCCATTTGATTCCGTTGTCTCCCATTGCCTTTCCTGTGCTCCTTAAAACAAAGTCCATCAAAATAATCCATATAAAGGGGGATAGAACACAGCTCAGCTTAACTCCTGATTTAATAGAAAACCAGCTGCTAACCTCATTTCCTACCTTAACCGCAGCAGTGTTATTCTCGTACATAGCAGTAATCACTTTAATGTATTTGTCTGGTATACCATACAAGGATAAAACCTTTGCTAAAGCTCTTCTATCAACAGAATCGAACGCTTGCTCATAATCTATAAAACTGAGGACCAAAGGTGTTTGACAACTCAGGCACTTCTCAATTACTAACATAAGAGTGAAAATTGGGTCAACAAATCCTCTATCTTTTCTAAAACCGCACTGTTCTTCTCTTAAAACCTGGTCTACGGCATCTCTCAGTCTAAAAAGTATCATATTACTAAGTAATTTGCTACCAGCAGAGACCAGACTAATGCCTCGATAGTTATCAAACTCACTTTTATCACCTTTCTTATAAAGTGGCTTAATTAAGGTTTTCCCAAAATCGATAGGTACTTCCCCTTTTTCAAAAATCACATTCATAATATTCAATAACTTATTTCTGACGTGAGAGCCACAATATTTAAGAAACTCGCTTACCACCCAATCAGTACCTGGAGACTTATTATTCTTTGACCCTTTTAGTACTGCTGCTAATTCCTCCCCACAAAACAAATCGTCCTTCACATCCAAAGGATCACAAACTTTTTCATTTTCCTCTATATTTTTTCCTGCAACTCTGTCTTGGTTAAGCAAATTCCCAAAATGTTTGGCCCATCTCTCTTCAGTTTTTTCCTTATCGCTAATTGCGACCCCATTCCTATCTTTAACTGGGACAAGTCCTGATTGACTACTCCCTCCCAATTTGTTTACATGCCAGTACAATACTTTACTATTATGTCATCCAGCTGCATCTTCTAGATCGTTGGCAATTTGATCTGTAGCTTCAACTTCGCAAATCATTCGATCGTATCTCAGTCCTTTCTCTGCTTCAGGTACATTTCTTTTGTTTTTGCATGATCTATCACTCATATGGTGCTTGTTAGGGTCATTTCTTATTTCAAATAACCGTAAAGCTTTTCCGCTAGTATTCTTAGCTGCATTTCTAGATTTGTTCCCTAATACACCTTCAGCAACTTAATAAATTATTTTTCTAGAATTATTCAAACCATCTTTGACATTGTCAAGTTTTAAACTCTCTAGTATAGTGTTCAACTGTTCCTGGAAAGTGTCTCTCAAGTTCCCATCCTGAAGTCTACCAACATCATAACGACCCGGGAGGTATTTACCCTTCCGATATTTCAGTTTTAAATTAACCCTTGACACTACTAGATGGTGATCTTTATTTTTAACATCAATAAAACCCTATATACCCTAGTATCTTGTATTGATCCTGGGAGTCTTCGGTTTACAATAACATAATCAATAAGGTCTGCTGTCTTACCATCACGTGAATACCATATTAACTTATGAGCCATTTTATGACCAAACACAATATTGGTTATAACTAGATTGTTATACCTACAAAACTGCAAAAGTCTGTATCCATTACAGTTTTCTTTTCCTACACCAAATTTACCTAGGCTGGGATACCATCTATCCCTATTTCTACCAACCTGGGCGTTAAAATCTCCCAGTAATAGCATCATATTTCTGCCTGGGACCTTGTCTATTTGCTCCTGTAACTGTAAGTAAAATTCATGTGAGTCCCTAGTATCTCCGTCAGTCGGTTCTACAGGGGCGTATACTACTATAACTGATACCCTGAACTTTCTAGTCATAAAATGAGCAATTAGTATTCTATTATTATTACCTTCCCAACCTGAACAACACTTAGGAGCTTCCTTACTTATCATGAGCCCTACTTCCTGTCTATGTACCCCATCTTTCCTGCCTGAGTAAAAAAATTCTCTATCACCTAATTTCAGGCTTCCTACCCCTGGGATATGAGTTTCTGAAACTTCTAATAAATCCAGTTTGAATTGTCTGAATTCTTATGTCAAAATGTCGATACAATAGTAATTTTTTAACGTCGTAACATTCCAAGTTCTAATTTTCATGTTCTTTAAATTATTGAAACTATTTTTGCCTCAGGAAAAGCAATGATCCCGGATGCCAGTGCAGGACGAGGATTACATATCTTCTCAAGTCTACACCGAAGTGCTTAAGCCGGCTTAGAACCAGAAAGCAAGAAATCCCTGGGACCTCCATGAATGGAGGCTTTGTGCAATCCTGGACCCATCTTGGTCACAACCTGGTTTTCAGCACTTGGCGATGATCTTCTATCAACAAAAGTTGAAATCCTGCACAGACATTCTCAAGCCTACTACCTCTGACTCATCATATATGCATGCCTACAAATATTATGCTACTACGGGGAGGCAACCCATAATAGATAAATTAGCTATGAAGAGGTTTTTCAGCCCAAAGAGGCCCATCAAAACATACCAAGCCCAGAAGAATTGCCCATTAGTCAGAATAACCCATTACTGGGAGAAGGTTTGCAACTCATGGGACTTGTGGACAAACCAGTGGGTCCTTTTGAGTGTACATTTTAGGGGCCTTCTTCCTCCTCCGTCTGTATTTATGACCCCGGGCGAGGGTGTACAAAATTCTGTTATGGACCCTCGGGAACAAGGTTCCCCTTTGGTCTATGCCTCCTATGGTGATATCCAAACACGCAGACTACTTCTAAATATGTATAATTCGCAGAATATATAAGTTTTATATAGGAATATATAGCTCACTGACATATTTAACCTGCTAATTATAAATATATGTAACTCGCTGAATATATAAGTTATATGCAGAAATATATAGCTTACTGACATATTTAACCTACTACTTATAAATATATATAATTCACTGACTATATAAGTTATATACAGCAGAAATATATCTACACCATTGTACCTTACTTTACGAAGATAACGTTCCAACTCCAACTTCGTTTTCTGTTTAACGTCAAAAAGGTGACCTCTTAAAGGGCGACCGCACGCTACCCAAATTCTAAGCCACAATTTTGCACGATTTTTCACGATTTTTAAATCAGGGTCAGATTTCGATACTGAGCCTCTAGTATTAAGCTTAAAACGACAAAGCGGGACAGCCACTTCTTCCGCTTTTTTAAGGCAGGAAACAATCCTGCCTTATATATATTCAGCTGAATATATTGAGCTGAAATCGAGCTTGTGGTGATATACCACTTGTAGTAAGTAAATAAAATGGAGCTTTAATCGTAGACAAACGAAAAGCAAGGGTTGATATATATAGAGGTCAATCCACTTTATTCCAGTCTCTGTCGGTTATCCACTTTTGGTAATTAGTACATAAGGTCTGTTCAGCCCGAGTCGTATTGATGGTGACAGTGGCTGAAAGGGGCAGATGGTCATAATCAGGTTCATCCTGGTCAATGTGAATATCGCTAATAGGAACACCGGAAGAAACAACACAATAATCAATATCAGACAATGAACCGCTATTATGTATGTATGAATGGGATGCATCTTTATTCAAAAACCGATAGCCATTAGGTAGCGAATCCAAAAATAAATCAGTTCGTGTGGAGGTAGAGTTTATATCACAGTTCATATCGCCTAAAAGGACCCAATCCAATCCATTACTCTCAACACTAATAAGAAGGGTCTTTAGCGATGCACATGCTTTAGTATACTTTGTTAGAGAGGAAAATGATCATTGGTCGCAAAGGAGGTATACATTAATAAGAACTAGGTTAGCAAGACGGATTGCAATGAAATAATCAGATTCACGATAACACACAGGGAATAGCGGGAGTAGTTTATGTTTTAAAAGGCAGGCCAGCCCGCCTGAAGGTATCCCAGAAGTTTTTCGGGCACTTCTAGCGAAAACCAAGCGTTCTTTACTCCTGCCAAAGGAGTTCAAACTCACCAAGGGCAAAAGATGTTCTTTTAGAAACAAAATGTCAAAATTAGATAGTTTCTGGTTCAAAGAATCATCCTTATCCTTCATCCCATTAATGTTGAATGACCATACAGTAAATTCGATTTTAATAGTCATTTTCTTTGCTGACTAGAACGTTTAGCTACAGCATTACGAAGGATTCGGCATTTTAGAGAAAACGAAACATGATTGCCATGACAATTAGCACATTTAGGGGTAGCCTGGCATGGGGAATCGCGCGACGATTCATGCTCCTGCACAGCGGGAGCAACGTTTAGGGTTATTACAAGACGACAATAACTGGACAAGACTGGACAATAAACCTTCGTTTTTCCTTATAACCTAAACTGGGTTTGACTTTAGCTGATGCAACGTCCTTTCTTGGTCCGTGTGAGTATTTTAATTTCACGTTAACATCTTTTTCACTGGTTTTGTGCCAAAAATCTGTAATTTCACAATTTGGGTAAACTAGAGAAACCAAGACAGTTTTATAGTAGAATAAGAAAGAAATGGTGACAGTTTGATTGATAAAGGATAAAAAGTAAAACTAATGGAAATAAAATTTATCTATTTGTGAGCCTGGAACAAAATATCATAACAAAAAGGGAAATAAAAGCAGAAAGAAAAAAATGACCTAAATTACAGCAAGCTCCCCTGTAAAATTTTACCCCAATTGTGCTTATCTTAAAATAATATAATTGGTCTTGGTAATATACAAAAAACATAGGTAAACACAACAAAGACAACAAAGAATTATTTAACACACCAAAGAGTTATTTGACTTAACAGTGTCTGCTGTAATGCTAACTTTTTTTTTTAAACTGGGATCTCTTCCTAATACTTTGGGAGTTGTAGTGCGTCAGAGATGTATATATTTATACCCAGTCGACTTCAGAAAAATGCACGCCATTTTAGGCCTTCTGTATCTCTTTGGAGTATTCAAGTCAGGCAGTGAGGATTGTGAAAGTATCTTTGCAGCTGATGGAATTTTGCGGGACATTTTCCGCACTACAATGAGCCTGAAGCGATTCGAGAATTTGGACAGCTATCTTCGGTCCAATAATAGGCACACACGCCACGAAAGAAGTGGACCTCTAGCTCCCACCAAAGAGGTTTTTGACCTCTTTCTCACTAACTGCAAAGCAAATCGCTCACCAGGCGAGTACTTGATGAAATGCAAGTTGCAATTAGAGGACTGTGCAAATTTAAGATGTACATTCCCTTAAAACCGAACAAAATATGGAATGAAAAATCAATGCCTAGCGGTCTTGAAGACATCCTAATCTGTCTATTGTCACAATTGCCACATTCTATCTGTCTGCTGGTTCATGTTTATAGAGCTTATAAAAATGCTCAGACCCTTGGGAATTAACTATGCAGGCGCAGTGAAAAAGAACAAAAGATAAATCCCACCCATTTCCTTGTTAGTCATACAAGGAACCCAACTCATCCATCTTCAGGATTAGAGACCATCTGACCCTGGTGTTGTTTGTTCCAAGGAAAAACAAAGCAGTAATTTTTGCTTCATCAATACACTTTGCACCAGATATTGATCACTAGAATAGTAAGCTAGAGATAACCATGACGTAGAACCCAACAAAAAGTGGAGTAGACTCTCTAGACCGAAGGTGTTCTAATTATACGACCAGCTGCCGGACGAGAAGATGATCCATGGTGGTGTGGCATGCGATCATGAACATAGCTGGAGTCAATACCAACATAATTCTGAGCTACTCAAGACCCCAAGAAAATAGCTTGATCCAAAGAAAATGCTGATAGAGCTAGGATGATACCTCATCAACCCACAACTTAGGATCAGAGAAACTCTTCAAACAATCCCACGAGAACCGCGTTTTTTGATCGACAACATTACGATATTTTCCGCTGAGAATATTCCCCAGGGATCTTCTTCAGGATCCAATGACCGAAGAGATCGTTTCATTATTTCCCCTGAATGAAAGAACAGAAAATAATGGTATACCTGCGGCGTATGTTGAAAAAGGCGGTATATGGAACATGCCAAGTTCCTATGCCTCAAATGCAAAAAGTGGGATGATTTTTGTATTTTATTGTTTCTAACTTATGTATCTGAGTGTTTAGTAATCGAAATGGCAAAATATTTAAAACGGTATTTTTTTTCGAATTTTTGAAAACTGGGGTCCAGCAAACCCCACACTGTAGTTAGTGTAACGTCTTTTTCACCCTGCCAGTTAAGGGTTAAATGGCTAATATGGAAATGGATTTTGGAATATATTTTAATGAACAAGGTTAAAAGCTGAAGTTGTGTAAGGTAAGCAGTGATTTATAATCATGATAGTAATATAGGATGAAATGTGAGCTAAAACATGTAGTAATGTGCAATAATTTGCATTATATAGAGTGGGGGAGTGGAGGTAGGTACTTCAACCTAACCCAACCCCTTTCCAAGATAGCCAAAAGTAACTAAAGTAGAATTTTACCTTTTTTTTCTTTATTTTTGTTCAGACCAGGGCATTTCGCATCGAAGGAGTTGTCTTAGGAACCCCGAAGAGGGCTCATTCGATTGAAAATATAAAGGGCTAATACCCTTTCTAATAATAGTCAAAAGTGATTGGAGGGCAACTAGTCCCCCTCCCACGCCCACCCTCCCATTTTCCCATTATGTTTAAAAACTAAGTGTTGCTTTAAGATTAAATCAAAATGCACTGTGTTAATGTTAATTCCCAATAAGGCATCTCAGCAGTATCCCAAGAACGACTGAGGGTATTATATTCAAAATTTCGGGGCTACTTCTGCTCTTAAAATTTAACCAATGCAAAATAACGTAACTGTATCCAAACTATGAAAGAAAGTAAACAGATTTTTTTTTGCAAATGGTATCAAGTTTTTTATTTGAGGTCAACTAGAGGAGGTATGAAACTAAATAAAACACTACTATTTGTGTCCAGATTTTTAAAAGGGTGTATGTTGTTAAAAATTGCTGAAAATTTTCTTCCAGCATACAAATAGCAGCCCAAACTTTAGATTCTTAAAAAAAATCGAAAAGATTTAAAGAATTATTTTATTTTTCCCTGAAAAGACTATGTTAATATAAAACGAACAGAAATTAATCAAAAAACTTTTTCCACAAAATAAGTTTTTCAAAGAAAAGTAAAGAACTCCACCAAACCAAAAATGAGCAAAACAAAATCAAATAATCCACCAAGCGAAAAACTACCACAAATCAGCATCGATAAATAAATGAAACCCAAAACGAACAGAAATTACAACAAACAACCGAGTCAAACTCAAAACGAGCAGAAATTAAAATGAGTAGGGCTCAAAACCCCCATGCCTTCCCAAGGCCAGAACACAACTTGCACCCCACCGAAAAAAATACAAATGAATGTGCATTGTCAGTTTAATATACATATACTGATATTTAGTAATCAAAATGTTAATATTATCTTATTATTAAAGTTATAAAAGTAAAAACATTTATATTTTTTCAGTAAAGTGCAAACTATGTTCCGGCCTTGGGAAGGCACAGCGGTATCGAGCCCCACCCACGTTAACTTCCGCTCGTTTTGAGTTTGACTCGGCCACCTGCCGCAACCTCTGTTCGTTTTGGGCCTCACCCACCCATCGATGCTGACCTGTGGTAGTTTCCCGCTCGGTAGAGTACTTGACCCCATTCTTACTCACTTTTGGTTAATGGAGTTCCCCACCTTTCTTCGAAAAACTTATTGTGTGGAAAAATTTTTGTTGATGATTTTTCAAAAAGAGGGGAAACATACCCAAAAACTCAAGCGATCATGCTGAAAACCATAACATAAGATTTAGCATATTAGAGAACACTACTGTTAAGGTTTCACGCTCCTATCTACAAAAATGTTGAATTCTGTATTTTTTACCAGAAGAAAGATCACGAGTATGTGTTTATTAGTTTGTTCGTTTTTTTTCCATGGATGATCATGTGGAGCCAATGGTCAATAATCAGGATGATCCGATGTAGGAGATCAGGAGTGGGCTCATTCGAACAAAAGTACAAAAATCCTAGTACCCTTTTAAGTGACCGAAAGGGTTAAAGGGCAACCAACTCCCTCACACACCCCTTTTTCCGATCCAAGATATCCAATCCAAAATTTTGAGATAACCGTTTGATTCAGCATAGCTGAAAGGTCCAATGACTGTGTTTTGAGACGACACGCCGTCCCCATAGTCCCTGTGTAAAGGACTATAAGTTACACATTTTGTATTTTGTTCACATGTATTATTTGTTACTGGAAAATATACGGAACCTTTTCCTTTTTTGGAGGGGGGGGATTTTCTGGCGGAGGGATTTTCCCCAGGGATAGGGTTCACTGTGGAGGAAGGTTTCCGGGGGGGTATCCAGGGGAATTTTTACAAGGAGGGAGGGGATTTTCTGCCATGATTTGAAAAAAAATCCGAAACTAAATAAAAAAAAAGTTTTGTCAATTAAATCGAGCAATAATCATTCCGTATACGAGGGGGTCTCCAGTATACGAGGGGGTCCCCCGCTCAACCCTTGCTCATTGCACTAGAATATGACTTCCTGACACATTTCTCCAACAAAGACTACTTAAACACAAGGGCTGTCGAATTTGATTCAGAAGGATTTTGAAAGAACTTTTAACACTCAAGTGTAAAAAGTAAGAAGGGGACAGCTTCTCATGCAAAGAATAATTTCTGGTCTTTTTAAGTTTTAATATTGCTCCTAACTTTCAGTTGAAACTTTTTTTTTCATTTAATTGCTTACAAAAGCACTGATAGAGGCTAAAAATCTGTCAGAACCTGCAGCAAATCGAGCTGGCGCAGCTACACGCACAGGACAATTGGTGTTACGCGAAACTACGTCGTTTTTTTCCATAGCCAACGCTACAGAGCGGGAATAAGCCAAAGATAATCCAAGTATTCAAAAGCTCCAAAGGTTTCAAATGCTCCAATGATCATTTGAAACCTTTGATCATTTCAAATGCTCCAATGATCAAAAGCTCCAAAGCTCCAATAATCATTTTTAAGGCTAAAAAAGTAATTAAAGAACTTTGAAAATTAGGTTTATGAAAATTAAACAGCTCAGATGCCAAATTAAATAAGTTCTTTGAGCAAGCAGTGGAGCAAATTAAATAAAGTCTTATTCTTTCCCAAGTAATTAAACTATCTTTATCATGTTATGGGAGTGAAAGAGAGCCTAAAATACTCAGTCGGGAGTGATCTTTTTTTTAAGAATAAAAAAGGAATTTAAAAATATCGGACAATTTACAAAGCCAAATCGTGAAATCGATTAAGCTATTTTAACAAACACTGAAACAAACTAAACAAAGGCCCTTTCTTTTCCAAGAAACATAACGATCCTTCTGCTGTTTTAGAAGTAAAAGACAGTCGAAAATATTCGTTTATTTTTATTTATTTTTTTTTTTTAGCTGCACTGATATTTAATTACCAGTTAAGGATGAAATTAAAAAAGACATTTTTTTTAATAAAATGGATATTAAAGAACTTCAGACATTGAGATTATCAGAGTTGAGTAAATCAGATGCCAACCTAATTTAGTTCTTTAAAAAGCAGTGGAGCAAATTAATTAGGAGTAAAGGCTCCTCCTTTTCAAGATAACCTAAACCTGCTCTTGAAGCGGAACAAGAAGAATACTCATCTAAAAATTTCAAAGCTGCCATGATATTATTCGTTTTTAGACAAAAATAAACTTTGGACATTATAATTAGCACCTTTGACGCTAACCTGATTATGGTCATTGAAAAAATCGCGAAGGAAATTAACCAAAGACCCTTCTTTCCTGAATAACATAAACATCCTTCTGCTGTTCTGAGTGAAAGACAGCCAAAAATACGTATCAAGCGGTTTTGATTCTGCAATAACATTTTTCAAGATCATAAAAAGAATTGAAGAACATTGTACTTTTAAAATACATAAAGCAGTGTTTGCTCAAAATTCTGGGTCCGAAAGCCATCTTTCAAAATTGACCACTACTTTTAAAACAGTCTAACAAGACCGAAAACTTACCGAGTCAATGCATCCTAATTTTTGTCAAATCAGAATCGTTTACATTGAAGCATCAGCTCACAGAAATTTGCTTGTATCCCAAAATGAATTAGAAGAATATTCATACACAGCTACTAAGTTTGAGTGACATTAAAATAGGTTATATTTTAAAAAAAAGTAACAGAAACGGAAAAACGGTATTTTTCAAAACAAAAGTACGGATAAAATTTAACAATATGGGACTATGCAGTTTGATGTTTGTTCCGAAAACACATTTAATTTTAAAAATTTTGCAATGTCATTAAAGTTCAAGCTGTTGAATTGCACTATATCTATAGAAATCATAGTAAAACAGATCCGGAGTTGCTACACCAAATAGCTATAAGTAGAGTTTCAAGGACAAATATTCAACCATGATATTCTTAAAAAGAATTGCAAAGCGATTTTCAAAAAATTTAAAAAGACTTTCAAAAACTTTCAAAAGACTTTCAAAAACTTTAAATAGGCTTTCAAAAACTTTAAAAAGACTTTCAAGTAATCTTGCCTACATCATAAAAGGGCCCACGTACCTGCACCGTAAGGAGAGTTGAAGCATTCAGGTAGGGAAACTACTTTAGCACTATCACTGGCAGCCTTCGCGACAAGAGTTGCAGCCCGTTGTAAATTCAATGCTTTATCTGCACCAGATGCAAGCTGTACTGCAGCAAATCTGAAGCCTAGAACAGAAAAAGGTAAAAGCTCAATCTAAACGTAGTTCTCTTTTTTCGGCAGCTTTCTTTTGGTAGGTTATATGCAGCTTGTCAAAAGGCCATATCAGCAATATCTTAGGAACGGCTTGGTGTGTAAAGTTGAAACTTACTGGGCTTGTTGTGGGGGATGTTGAACAAACTGAAAGACAATATTTGCATCCTACTACTACTACTGTTAGGCCCGAAGTACATAATACTACAACTACCACTAGTAGTAGTACTACAACTGCTGTTAGTGCTAATATTAATAAGGCTATTGGTTTTAATGTGGAATTTTCTGGGACTTTTGAGGGAAATGTTGGGTTAAATCAAAACACATTATGTGCATGCAGCTTATCAACAGGACATATCAGAGATATCTCAGAATTGGCTTAAGATATTAATTTGAAACTATCAGGGCATCAGGAGGGGATCAAAACACACTATGTACATATGGGTTATCAAAGGGGTGCATTAGCAATCCAATTTAATCCAATTTAATCCAATCCAATTTAATCCCTGATTGGTCACTCTTAGCAAAAGTGTCCTGAGTCGCTTACAAGAACCCGCGAAGACAGATAGGGAAGAAATGTTCTTGCGATTGCATGGCATATAGACATTGATGAGGACTATATTACCGCATTTTATTGCCAGTAAGTTATGATCAGAAGAAATAAGCTCAGGTTCCTTAGCGAGGCGAACTAAAGTTGCAAGGCCCCCAGAGGGTCGACCACGCGTTTTTTTTAGCTTCACGTACAAACGTATGGTGGGTAGGTGACCGTTTAAGAGTATCTCTACTGGCTTTGGTTAGAAAATGTTCCTGTAGCAAAACTATATCATAATCGAGAAGCTCATCAATAGGAAGATCTTTGTCTTTGGCTCCGTTAATATTAAGAGAAGCAAAGCGAAATCTATTGCCACTAGCAATCATTTTTTATCCTTATTCAGAGCTTTTTTTAACACTGGGCATCTGAGACTATAGGAAACATGATTTCTCCCGCAGTTGGCACAATTTGGGCTTTCAGTGCACGGATTATTGCGTGTGTTATACTGTCCAGCAGCGCACCGTAAACAATTTTGATTAGTCGATGGGAGTGGGCAATTTTCGACAATGTGGTTCAGCGATTGACAACGGTAACATCTAGGAGGTAACTTCTGAAAACGTCTGATTTTAAAAAACTCGTATCCCAAACACAAACCCTCGTTTATAGCTTTATTTAAGGCAGCAACGTCTAGAAATTCAAGGCGGAAGGATCCGGAACTTCCAATTTTAATTGCATCAACTAGACCGGGAATCAGTATTGAATTAGAGTTCATAGAGTTAACAGCTAAATAAGTTTCAATTCAGTCGGATAAAACACATGCTTAAAATCTCAACAGCTTAGCTTGCGTAAATAACAAGTTTGACCACTACTGTGTATTAGTGAATTGTTATAGCTGTGACGTCAGAATCTTTTAAATTAGAGACATAGCGATCTATCATTCAACGAGTGAACTTAATTGACTAGTTATACCGGTCTTAGACTCTTTCATTTGGATACTGCTTGGATACTTGCCAGTAAGTCTGTATTTAATAAAATTCTAAATGAAAACATAAATCTCACCTGAGAGCGGATTTTATAGCTAAAGAAATATGTCGTCAGTCAGCCAGAAAACTTTTGATGATGCAATGAAGGCACTGGGAAAGAAACTAGATCTCATAATTAACCAACAAAAAGAGTTTGCTGTTACACTGTCCTTGATTTCGGATGAGGTTCAGACTTTGAAAAATGAATCGAAGTCTCGTGATGCGAAGATTGCTAGTCTAGAAAGCCAGATTGAGGAGCAAAAGTCAAAGTTTGATACAATCGATACGAAACTGCTGGAAATCGAAGTAAAAGACCGAAAACTCAACTTAATCATCTTCGGATTACCGCAAGAGAAAAACCAACAGTCAGTTCTCACGAATGTGTCTACGTTACTGACATCAAAAATGGAAATCACGGATAAAATCCGATTATCACAGTGCTACCGAGTGCCTCAGAAGTCAAATGTGTCTAGCCGTAAGCCGTACACCCCTCCAGTTTTTTTTAACAGTGTCGACAGAAAAAGATATTCTATCAATCTTCAGTTCAATATCAAAGCTGAAAGGAACTGGGGTCCAGATTTGCACGGACTTGCCACCCAAATTAAACTCTATTAGAAACGAGTTACTGACTAAGGGTAAGGAAATGCGTGAGAATGGATCCGCTCAACTCACACGAGTGAAACAAAAGGGGCTAAACTCTGGCTAGAGTATAAATCGGATTCTGAGTCGCAGTGGGCAAAAGCATAAGAAATATTAAAGGCGACTAGTGTATGATGTTAGATCAATCCCGCTCTAGATTGATAATTGTTTCGTTTTTGTGTTTGAGATATGTTGATTTTTTATGTTGATATGTTATTTAGGCTAGCTCGGTTCAAGTTTATTTTGATTATTTCTTCCCCAGTTATTTCTGTTCTACTTATACCTTCTCAACTTGTGTCTTCTCGAAGGATGATAAGCATAGTTGGTTTTCATGACTCGGCAGTGGTAGGGGCTCCTTATCACGCGGGCTTACTGGCGCGGGGTGGGATCTTTCGATTATTACTTAGTTGACTTTAAAGTTTGCGGGTACGGGGGGACCGATAGACTGGTGGCTTTGGAGGGGAAACCCCTTAACCTATCTTTACTTTCTGAAACTTTTCATGTATTCGGTCAAAGAGAAAATAACACTTTTTCTAAAATAAAACCGTCATCGTACGTTTCTCCTGATGAAATAAACAGACTTGAAGATAATTCATTGCGAATGGGGTTTGTGAATGTACAAGGACTCATGAGTTCTATTGATGAACTAACGAATTTATTGCTAGTAAATTAAATTGACATTTTGGGGATTTGTGAAACATTTATTAATGATAAGATACATTATAATGTGAAAATCCCGGGATATAAATTCGTTGATAAGAATCGACTAGTTCATGAAAGAGGTGGCCTTGGGTTATTTTTGAATGATGGAGCGCAGTTTGAGCGACTGCCAGAACTGGAAAAATATAATGTTGAAAAAGTGTGTGAAATACTGGCGGTTGAATGTCGGCTTGGGACTAAACATATTCAAGTTTTTTTTGTGTATAAGCCCCCGTCGGCCCCAATACCGCTTTTTTTGCAATCTCTGGAGTCTTTACTAGCATCTTTGGATGATAAGGATGTTGTGGTTATGGGGTATTTTAATATAAATATACTAGAATATAATGAAAATACCCACACAACAGAATGTATTACATTAATGACATCGAAGTCCCCAATTCCTTCGTGTACAATTCCAACGCGTGTTGCATCAACTAGTATAACTCTCATTGACAACATATTTTTAACTACACCAGCCACGTCTTCACCGGTTTTTTTGACATATTTCTCTGATCATTTTTTTTTTATTTCTGATGTGAGATACCAGATTCATAAAATAAAATCACCAGAAACAGCAACCCGGATTATTAATAAAAAAAATCTAGTATATTTAAAGGATAAACTAAATTTAACTGATTGGTCTCCTGTATTTGATGCTGATGAAATAAACTCTGCGACGGATTATTTTTTAGAGGGATTTCATGCTGCACTTGATGAGTCGTGCCCAAGAGTAAAAAAAGAAAACGGAAATATAATCAACCCATCCAACCATGGATATCGCCAGCCCTTTTGACATCAATAAAACATAAAAATAATCTCTATAAAACTTTAATATCTTTCGAAAGTGAAGAAAGTAGAAGAACCTTCAAAAATTATAAAAACCTACTTTCAAAAATAATACGCAATGCTAAAATGAAATTTTATTTCGATTCTTTTAATGAAGTAAGTAAGGCCCCAAAGAAAACTTGGGAACTAATCAACTCATGTTTAAATCGATCGCGGACGTCTTCTTCACCATCAAAAATACGGGATGCCCATGGTAATACAATTGAAAGGGAACTAGAAATGGTAAATTACAACAATTTTCATTTCGTGTCAATCGGGCAGTCAATAGCTAATAAGCTCCAACATAATATGTCCCATGGGCAATATAATTATCCTAAGTACCTAGGAATTCCTTCTGAGAATTCTATGTTTTTAACTCCGGTAACACAAGAAGAGCTTGCTAAGGTTGTTAAGCTTTTAAATAATGGAAATTCCCAGGGATTGATGAGTCGTCGACCAATATTGTTAAAGTCATTTTTCCTAGCATTAATAAAGTTATATGTCATTTAATAAATCTGTCATTTAGATCGGGAACTTTTCCGGATTCTTTTAAAAAAGCGAAAGTGTTACCACTATATAAAAGTGATGACCGGACTAATTGCTCAAATTATAGACCCATTTCTATTCTTTCGGGTTTTTCTAAAGTAATAGAGCGTTGTTTTTATAATCGAATGTATAATTTTCTCTGTTCAAAAGATTATTTTTCAAAAACTCAATATGGATTTAGAAAAGAGCATAGTACTCAGGATGCTATATTAACTATGGTACAATTTATTCACGAGTGTCTGGACAAAAAATGGATCCCGGCGAGTATATTTTTGGACCTTGAGAAGGCCTTTGATTCGTTAAGCCATGAAATATTGTTGTATAAATTAAACCACGGTGGGATACGAGGACCAGCGCACGATTTTATCGCATCTTACCTAAGTCGTCGCTCTCAAATGACTATGATCAACGGCACAGTTTCGGATCCATGTCTGTTGTCAAATATTGGTGTCCCGCAAGGCTCAATCCTGGGACCACTGCTTTTTATAATATATATAAATGACCTTCCATCAGCGACAGAAAACCTTGGTCTGAATGTTCTTTTTGCTGATGATGCCGGATCATCACTTACTGGATATTCGGAAGAGGATCTCAATGAGAAGCTGCAAATCGTATTTTCACAACTTCTTGTATGGCTAAAAGCTAATTGTTTGTCACTTAATGCATCAAAAACCAAATTTATCATTTATAGTAGAATTGGGCAGAATGCTCAAGGAATTTCAACTATATTTGATCATGCTACAAATATTCAAATTCAAAGGGTAACTTCATTCCGGTATCTGGGTATTATTATTGATGAAAATCTGTCATATAAAGAACATTGTAATAGATTACGGGTTAAAGTTGCTCAAGAGTTTGGTATAATGCGAAGGTTTCAGCATTTTTTTTCCCATATAAAATCCTACGTCTAATTTATTTTGCGTTGGTTCATTCCCATCTTACAAATTGTCCTCTGATATATTTGGCAACATTCAGATGTCATGTGAAACCCATACAAATTCTTCAAAACCGGGCTCTTCTAATTTTAAAGAAATATTTACCATCACCGTCTTCGTATCCTAATAAGAGTAAAACTGAAACTCTATATCTTCTAACTAATATTTTGCCTGTTTCACAGATATTCACCCTCAATTCTTTTTTATTTAAGGTAAAATATGACCGGTCGGAACTACCTACGTACTTTCGTTCGAATAATTTTTTCCCTGTGCAACATGCCTATTCTTATGAAACCCGACATAAATGGAACATTCAGCACCAAAAATTAAGCACAGAGAGATCACGGTTCTCGCCCTCATTTTCAATCACGGGTTCATGGTGTCTTCATCTACCATTTATTGATTGCAGCAAATCTCTTCCAAATATAAAAAAAGCAACTTCATTCTATCCTTATAAATAATTTTAAGAATTAATAATATATTGAAAATCTGGGTACATTTGATATTATTGTTTTGTTGGGTTTTTTGCCCTGTGAGATGCCGGTTATCGGTTACCCTTATTCGCCCGTTGGTATTTTTTTTTTTTTTTTCATTGGTATTTTGGGTTGATCTTTGCCCGGTGTCGGTGGGTTTGTGGGGTGGGTGTCCGTCTATTGGTGAGTCATGGAATAACTCTTATTCATTATTTTGTTGTTAAACAGGTTTATTCCTATTAATGTACCGGGTTTTTGTCATTCGACCTTGTGTCTCCGGCGTTTACCCTGTATTTATGTCTATTTTGTACAGATATTTTAAAATTAAACCTTGAACCTTGAACCTTGCATTAACGACAGAGGACATCCAATTGTTCCAGTCAGGAGAGTTCTCAAACACTCAGAAAAAGAGCGTAGCTCAGACAGACAGGAGTTTACACGGCAACTCAGCGTACAAAAAGCATCGGCAGGAATAAGTGGTACTTCACTAGGGTGGCGGATAACAAAGACTGGCAGACCAACATCTGCAGTATCATACTTTGCGATAGTATCGATAATATCAGAGACACTATTAATAAACGCATTTGTACCCACTCTCTTAGGCTGAATTTCCCCAGGATGGCAAAACTGGGAGATTTGCCTCCTTGCTTCAGAAACCTGGGTGAGCGTGAAAAATTCAGACATATGGTTCGTCACAATATCTGCAGAAAAGCCTTTTTGATACTTTTTTGGACAAAATTCAGAACAGGACAATAAACGAGCATTCCAGCGGTCCACGCCATCAGAATCGAATGCTAAATACATACAGAATGAAGGAACCTAAGAACAAGGAAAGTGAAAAGGCCCCCTCAGCTGTTCCCCGCAATTTACGGGTAACTTAATACCGGTGGGTACAATGCGTCACTTGCGGGACGTTCCTTCCCCTCTTCTGCTTGTTCCCAGCAAGCTTCTTAACGGTAAGAAATAAAAAATGGCGTTATAGAAATTTGATACAATAGATGGCGTGCCAATCTTCCTGAGAAAAAAGATGGCACTGGTGAAAATACCGAGCGAAAAGGGGTTATTCTAATGATTGGAGAAGGTCATACAAACACTACTTGACAAAAAATCTATCTATAGAGGGTAAACAACAACAGGAAAAGACCTCAAAATAATTCAGAAACTTTTTCAAGTTACCAGCAAAGATGCAAACTCAGACACAATAGCATTGAATATACTATAGATGGCATACAGATCTATGAAAAATTATGGTGGTGTGGTTCTGTATTTTCGCCAAACATCATTTCTTCTGCAGTGAGACTTGCGACCCAATCAGAAAATATAGTGTGGGGTAGATTTAAGTGTGAGAGTACTTTTTTAATTGTAGGTTCTGCATATCTAGCAGCACAAAATGGTTCTTACTCGTGTGAAGACACGTAAACTATACTACATGAAGAAACGCGATTGATTCAACAGAAGTTTCTGGAAGACCGTCTGGTTGTAGCAGGTGATTTTAATACCTATACTTCGAATGTATTAGAGATAACTCCTGAATTTTTTTCAGATGATAATGCGGACGTCCTTTCTGAGGTCTTTTAGCAGCCACGGAGCCGTGACGATCGGTCTAGAAGAATTATTATTTAGGGGAGCAATTTATGGCCATACTGCGAGGAGAATGGTTTAGCAATTCGTAATGGAAGATTTGGTAAGGACAGAGGTAGAGGTGAGTGCACATGCTTTTCCGGGCCAAATCCCAGTGTTACAGATTACACGTTGGTGGGTGTGGAGTACGCTGCCTGTGTTGTTGATTTTGAGGGTCTCCATGTGCCGGGTTCGGATCATTTTCCTATAAAACTTTCTCTCCAACTATCTAGGATGTTTAATTATCCTTTTCTCCCTCATTCTAGTGGCATATCCCGAGCTCAAGCTATAAGGCGGTTACGAAAAGATTGGAATGACGAAGAAACAAAAACGCTGAAAGACAGGTTTTGCTCGACAGAGATTTTGGATAAGCTAAAGGGTTTATGTGACCTCTCTTCGGACCCTGAAATAATTACTGTTTGCCTGTCACAACTCCTCCATGAAGGGGCTGCTCGGGTCCTGAAACGAATGTCGCCGAAAATAGGTCCTTTTGATAATGATTGCAAACTTAGTAAGTTGTGCCTATTTAGCTTATTAAATAAGGTAAAAAATGCCACTGGCCCAAAGCGGATCAACAAGAAGCCCTATCAACATTTACATTAGCTAGAAAAGAACACAAGGCTTTATTTAGGAGGAAGAAAGTAAGGAGGCAGCCTACCTGGGATTCCAGGCGCTCTATTTTTTCTTCTATATTGACATAAATCCTGATTTTAAAATTTCATATGTATTTATAAAAATATATATATTTACAATTCTATAGATCTATAGTTTTAACCAAGGATCATGGTCTACAATACCAATCTACCAATTACATCAAACTGGTCAACTATACAATGCATATAACAGGCGGAAGGATTAATAACATTTATTCAATATAGTTAAATAAAATTGAATAAAGCACGTCCTATTTACCTTCATTCACCTCCAATGACTTTACCTGTGCATTATCTAGTTTGTATCCTTTTATCAAAATGTGCAAAATGTGCAAAAGGTAAATAAAATGGAATAAATCGTTTCCTATCTTCACTCATCTCCAATGACTTCACCTGTGCATTATCTAGTTTGTATCGTTTTACCATGTAAAACGCGCAATCCCCCCCCCAAAAAATGCCAAATTTCCGCATAGCCATCGCGGGTGATATATGATATATTCTCGGGGTCATCACGGACATCCTATCTTCGGATACCATATTCTCCAAATGAAAAAAATGATCATTATAGTTACCCGTCAACTCAGGTTCTTCAGTTACCCATCAGATTTCATTTCTCTATTATGCTTATAGGATCATGATGTTTGGATTGCATTTCCATTAACCAAAGAAGAAGAAGCACAGCTTATGGAATGTACCCTTCGAAATGAAAAATGGTATATTTTTGTGAAGAGTTGGGATTATTAAGCACAAAGTATCTACCTTGATTCTAGAAATGCCCTTTTCTTAAATGCTTTTATACACTATTGTTTTTGACCCGAGTAAAATCAATTCTTTTATATCCTTTTCTTTTTGATCTGGATAAAGTCGAAAGGGAGATAATAGAATAATGCTTCTTTTCCAAAACTAAACTTATTGATTTATTTTTTTATTTTGTTTTTTAGGATGATGGGCATAACTGACGGGCTTGCTAAGGGGTTGTACCAAAGTATTATTTTAACTCTTTTTAATAAAAGAAGTAATTTTTGAATAATTTCTGTGAACGTATCAGCAAGACCCTCATAGTTTTTTTTACTTATAATCTCGTTTTGCAATTTTAGAAAACAAGCAAAAAAATAGGAAAAGAATGTCATTGCATGAGAAACAATAGAAATCACTATGTTAGAAATTAATCAAAATGAAATTAATGTGCTATTACTAGTCAATTATAATGGGTTTGAATTTACACTGGAAGTGAAATCAGTTTTGGCAACAAGATTTTATACGCCTTTATCACTAAAGCAGTTAACATTTTATAACATTTGGGGAAGTTTTATCATTTAAACTAACTAAGCGAGGATAATTCTGATACACCATTAAAGACGCTTATTTATTATAATATTTTATAGCAAATTCAGTACAAATATATCAGATTTTTTTATTAGAATACTAGGATTTTGCATGGCGACTTGATTTTATGTGCCTTTATTGCTAAAGCAGTTAACATTTTACAACTTTTGGAGGGGTTTTATCATTGAAACTAAATAAAAGATGATAATTCTGATACACCATTAAAAACGTTTATTTATTATAATATTGTATAGCAAATTAAATACAAATATAGTAGATTTTTTATTAATTAATTAAAAAACTTTTTCCACAAAATAAGTTTTTCAAAGAAAAGTAGAGGTCCATTAAACAAAAAATTTGCAAAAATAAAATGAAATAATCTACCAAGCGTGAAACTACCACAAATCAGCATCGATAAATAAATGAAACCCAAAACGAACAGAAATTACAATAAATAACCGAGTCAAACTCAAAACAAGCAGAAATTAGCATAAGTTGTGCTCAAATCCCCTATACCTTCCCATGGCCAGAACATAATTTTCACTTTTTCTGAAAAAATACAAATGTTCTTACTTTTATAACTTTAATAAATCAAATAATATTAACATTTTGATTGCTAAATATCAGAATATGTATATTCAACTGACAATGCACATTCATTTATATTTTTTTCAGTAAAGTGCAATTTATGTTCTGGCCATGGGAAGGCATAAAAGGCAGTTATTTACATTTTACAACTTTTTGGGGGAGTTTTATCGTTAAAACTAGCTAAAAGACGATAATTCTTATACATCATTAAAGAAACTTATTTATTATAATATTGTGTAGCAAATTAAATACAGATATATTAGAATTTTTTATTAAAATACGATGATTTTGAATAGCGACAAGATTTTATATGCCTTTATCGCTAAAGCTGTTAACAGATCTAACTTTTGGAGGGAGTTTTATCGTGAAACTAACTAAAAGATAATAATTCTGATATATATTTACTAAAATATTGTATAGCAAATTAAATACAAAAGATAATAGATATTTCTTTTATTAAAATATTATTATTTTGTATTTCTGCAAGGCAATCACATCATTCCTTAAGCATATGTCACAGAAGGAAGCTAAAGAATCCAAGTCTTTTTACCTGTTGTTGTATTCATCCGTTGATGATATGTCAAATTTTGAGCCAATTAAAAAATCTTAAAACATGCTAGTTTCTTTTGTATGAAATTTTAGGCTACTAAAAAGAACGAAAGTTCTTGAGTTACAATATTGTTGATTTTTTTGTAAATGTGAACACGTCACTCAAAGAAGTATAAGAATTAGAACTGACAGATCTTGATAGTTCACCAAACTGCAAAAAAATAACACAACAAAAAGAACTTTATGTTAGCAGACATGCTGCCTTTTGGGTTTTCAATTAAACACAGAAAAAAAGATAGAATTGAAACACAAATTTCTGCATTTAAAAAAAACTCTCGTATGAAATCTTAGTTGCTTTAGACCAACGAAATTGGAACAAACCTCGATCAAACCTCGATTCCTTATCCAGGCAAAATGGTCGTGCCATGCCATAGAAACATATGGCATACCCCTATGCAGTGATACCTGTGGAATGTCTATGAACAATACAATACCTAAAAATATAAAAATATACCCCAAAATTTTTTAAAGCTTCCTTTACCATCGCTCACCTAGAACTGAATAAAAGTAAAAACATCCCAACTCTGAAAGAATAACCCTTCAGCAAATTTAACCTCCTTTATTGCATAACCCCAACTGTCAACCAAAGCCTATTCACTTTCAAGTTCAATTGCTACGAACTAACTTCTCACTATCCTCCATAAATCAGTACCTGCTTGTGTCGACATAAACACTAAATTCCAAAATTATAAAGGAAAGAGATAAATTTTTCATCCAACAAGCTACCTCAAACTATCAGTAAAAATATTTGATAATTTTATTATACTTAATTAAAAGTTGATTATAATAAATATTAAGCTTTTACATTGCAAAGAAGGGTTATTAGTAGAAAACTATCTTATAATTAACTTATGACTAAGTGTTTGTCTTCTACTTTTAAAATCTCTGTATTTAGTACAAATTCGTGCATATTTAAATAGTTGGGATAAATGTGATGAATATTTTATATTCGAATGTATATTACTTTTAAGAAATGGGAAATTAACTATTTCAAAATTAAAATCATCTGTTTTATTATATATTTTAAAAACTAATGTATTATTAGGTGTAACAATAATATCCAAATCTAAAAAATGGTCATAATTACCATTCCCATTGCTGAATTCCACCTTTAACTCTGGTGGGTTTATCTTATTCAAAATTTCTACAAATTCTGCACAATTTATTACAAGAAGGTCATCTAAATATCTTTTATTATTTGAAAGCAAATATTTCATTTTACTTGGGTTTTTCATTACACACCCTATTTTTACTTTTATTACAAACCTGCACGCACACACACACACACATACACACACGCCCACAGTCAAAATATTCTTTTTCGGGTTAAAAGAAAAACATCATTTCCAAAAAAAAATAAAATAAACACATCCATTTTTATATTAACCTATCGAGACTTTCACCACCATCCGAACTATGGCCCAGCAAATCTTTAGACGACATGGAGATACCATTATTAACGCCACCACCACTACGATTCCAGGATAATCTCCATGTCGAGTCAGATGTTTCCCAAGAGTGAATAGATAAGTTTCTTGAAAAATGTTTTGATGTAAAGAGTAGTTTATCACACCCAAATATAGATTAAAACCACAATAATATTGCAATGGCAAGTACTTCCTCTGGGGGTCTGGCTGAATCAGGTACCTCTCAGTCCTGATACACTCGAAGGTATGTTGAGTGAGCCAGGGGTTTTCAAGCGCAACATCCCCACCTTTGAAAAAATTGGTTCAGGACTTGACTTTCTCTTAACACCCCTTTTTATGCCTGATTTTTATTTAACCGACTCTGCCTTCCACATTGTATATGTTTATAGGGCTGAGTTTGGGGATCCCTTTAATTCACTAACAAGAGGTAGCATCATGGTGGATCCGGAAGACATAGTGCACTCTAATGCGGGCAAGATTCGAGCCTTTCTTGAAAGAGTGATTCGGGAGAGAGCTGGGAGGGGTAGGATTAAGGCATCCATCACACAAAAATTATTTATTTAAATGAAAAGGCAGATGAGGTGCATTCACGTTTTTTACATACTGAAATGCTACCACTTCATCCCTACTTGCATAATTTTTAGTTTTTTTGTGAATTGGGTTGATAGTGTAATAAAATTGGATAATTATAGTGAGGTGGGTAGTGGGTCGGTGGTTATATTTATTGAGAGTTTAGATGTTAACGTGGGTAAATTTAAAAAGGATTTTATTTTAAGAGGTGGAAGGAGGAAGATGGGACCAAAATATAATGAATATTTAAAGGGGTGTAGAGGTGTACAACGCTTCAATTTTGACGTTGGGCTTCAGTGCTTCAAAAAGTTTTCCTCGCGGCAGCTCACGAACCTCTGCAAAAAAAAGCTAGTAAGACAAAGTTGGACGATTATGCAGTTAATCGGAGGCCAAAATTCCCTAAAGTAGATTTTAATTGTTTAAATGTTCAATATCCAGTAACACTTAATCTGGGTAAAAACTTTGAATATAACTTTGAACTTAGAAGCTTAATATTTTCATGATGCCCTTTGCCTATATCAAAGACTTCTTGTATTAAAAACTGGTTTTTAATTACAATTTAAAAAAATACATTTTAAAGTTTTTTGGCTTCTTTATAGAATATATCTTATTATAGGTCTTTATTTTATTGAACTAGCCGTGTAAGCTACTTGTAGACGGATACGGAGTGGTTCTAAAATAAACAACGATTTCTGGACAAATTGTTTTTTTATATTGTAAGAAAATTAGCAGAGAAAGGTCAACAAAACTTTCAGGATTCAGATCAACTATTGAACTTGCATGAAAGTTTCATTAAAATCGTCAGCTACTTGTCTTTGAAACAATACAAATTGTACGTCTCGATAGCAGTTGTTCACCCCTCTCATTCGTGAAATGGGTTGTCACTCTGCTCGAGCAGGAGCCCATTTCTGCTAAGATCCCGTTTAAAAGTCGTATCTTTAATACCTTGTACGGAAAAGAAAATTCCGTGGCTGAAGTTGACGATGGTTTGAAAACTGACTCAAAATCAAAACGGAATGGACCTAAGATTCATTTAATTGAATTCTGATGCTCCGTAAACCCGGTAACCCTCATGGGTCCGGCAGGAATCGCCGCAGTCACTTTTTTTCACTTTTGTGACAAACCAAAAAGTCTTCTGTTTAACTTTGTTCATACTTCCCTATAATAATTTGATATTTAAAAAGTCATACAGAAGACTATACAATTTCCATGTTTAAAGGAAATATAATATTTTTAATTAATCTCATTTTTATGTTCCTGGCCTCCCCCAGGCCACTCAGCGTGTCCCCAGGAGGCAATAGGGGAACGCTCTACAGATATGTAGGGTACCTCCATAGGAGGCACGAACCAAGGGGGAACCTTGTCCCTGGGGGTCCATAATAGAAACTGGGATACCCTCACCTGGGGTCATGAATACAAGTGGAGGAGAAAGAATGCCCCTCAAATGTACACTCAGAAGGGCCCACTGGCGTGTCCACAAGTCCCATGAGCTGCAAAGCCTCTCCCAGTAATGGGTTAAATTGCATGGTGATGCAGAACACCATCGCGGGAGGATCTTCTATAGGAGGATAACTTCGGCAGGGCGTAAGATCCAGATCTATGGACAACGGCCTCTGCAAAGGGCTGCCTTGACCTTTTCGGGGTACCTGCAAGACTGGGGACCTTGCGGTCAACTCTATTCCCACTTGAGGAGTGGCGCCCCTCGAGGAAATTATAGCCTAGTAAACGACACAGCATTCGCACGGGGTTCTGACTAATGGACAATTTTTCTGGGCTTGGTATGTTTTGATGGGCGTCTTTGGGCTGAAAAACCTCTTCCTAGCTAATTTATCTATTATGGGTTGCCTCCCCATGGTAGCATAATATTTGTAGGCATGAAAATATAATGAGTTGGAGGTAATAGGCTTGAGACTGTCTCTGCAGGTTTTCGACTCTTGTTGATAGAAGAGCATCGCCAAGTGCTGAAAACCCTGTTGTGACCAAGACGGGCCCAGGATTGCACAAAACCTCCGTTCATGGAGGTCCCAGGGACTTCTAGCTGTCCGGTTCTAAGCCGGCTTAAGCACTTCGGTGTAGACTTGAGAAGATATGTGATCCCCGTCCTGCACTGGTATTCGGGATCATTGCTTTTCCTGAGGCGAAAAGAATTTCAATGATTTAAAGAACATGAAAATTGGCTTGGAATGTTACGACATTAAAAAATGACTATCGTATCAACATTTTGACTGATAAATTCAGACGATTATAACTGGATTTATTAGGAATTTCAGAAACTCATATCCCAGGGGTAGGAAGCATGAAATTAGGTGATATAGAATTTGTTTACTCAGGCAGGAAGATGGGGTACACAGACAGGGAGTAGGGCTCATGATGAATAAGGAAGCTGCTAAGTCTTGTTCAGGCTGGGAAGGTATTAATAATAGAATATTAATTGCTCATTTTATGACTAAAAAGTTCAGGGTATCAGTTATAGTAGTATATGCCCCTGTAGAACCGACTGACGGAGATATTAGTGACTCAGATGAATTTTACTTACAGTTACAGGAGCAAATAGACAGGGTCCCAGGTAGAAATGTGATGTTATTACTGGGAGATTTTAACGCCCATGTTAGTAGAAATAGGGATAGATGGTATCCCAGCCTAGGTAAATTTGGTGTAGGAAAAGAAAACAGTAATGGATTCAGACATTTGCAATTTTGTAGGTATAGCAATCTAGTTACAACCAATACGGTGTTTGGTCATAAAATGGCTCATAAGTTAACATGGTATTCACGTGATGGTGAGACAGCAAACCTTATTGATTATGTTATAGTAAACCGAAGACTGGCAGGATCAATACAAGATAATAGGGTATACAGGAATGCCGTTATTAATGTTAAAAGTAAAGATCACCATCTAGTAGTGTCAAGGGTTAATTTAAAGCCGAAATATCGGAAGGGTAGCTACCTCCCGGGAAGTTATGATGTTGGTAGACTCCAGAATGAAAATTTGAGAAAAACTTTCCAGGAAGAATTGAATACTAAACTTGAGAGTTTAAAATTTGATAATGTGGAAGATGGTTGGAATAATTTTAGAAAAATAATTTGTGAAGTTGCTGAAGGTGTATTGGGGAAGAAAGCTAGAACTGCAGCTAAGAATATTAGTAAAAAAGCTTTATGTTTAATAGAAAGGAGAAAGGACTTGTACAAGAATTATCTGAGTGATAGATCGTATGAAAACAAAAGAAATGTAAAGAAAGTGGAGAAAGCATTAAAATATGAACTAAGGAGGTGTGAAGTGGAGGCCATGGATAAAATTTCCGAGGATCTGGAAGATACAGCTAGACGGCATAATAGTAAAATATTGTACTGGATCGTTAACAAATTGAGAGGGAGTAGTCAATCCGGACCTGGCCCAGTTAAAGATAGGAATGGGGTTGCAATTAGCGATAAGGAAAAAACTAAAGAGAGATGGGCCGAACATTTTGAGAATTTGCTTAACCGAGATAGAGTTGCAGGAAAAAATATAGAGGAAAATGAAAAAGTTTGTGATATCTTGGATGTGAAGGAAGATTTGTTTTGTGAGGAGGAATTATCAACAGTACTAAAAGTATTAAAGAATCATAAGGCTCCAGGTGCTGATAGGGTAGTAAATGAGTTTCTTAAATATGGTGGCTTTGAGGTTAGAAATTAATTACTGGAAATTATGAATATGATTTTTGAAAAAAAGTACCTAGAGATTTTAGGAAAACCTTAATTAAGCCATTTTATAAGAAAGGGGATAAAAGTAAGTGTGCTAATTATCGAGGAATTAGTCTTGTCTCTGTAGGTAGTAAATTACTTAGTAATATGATACTTTATAGACTGAGAGATGCCGTAGACAAAGTTTTAAGAGAAGAACAGTGCGGTTTAAAAAAAGGTAGAGAATGTGTCGACAAATTTTTCCCTGTTAGGCTAATAATTAAGAAGCGCCTGAGTTTTCAAACACCTTTGGCCCTCAGTTTTATAGATTAGGAGCATGCGATCAATTCTGTTGATAGAACAGCTTTAGTAAAGGTTTTATCCTTGTATGGTATAGCCTACCATACAAATACATTAAAGTGATTAGTGCTACGTATGAGAATAACACTGCTGCGGTTAAGGTAGTAAATGAGGTTAGCAGCTGGTTTGCTGGTTTTGAGTTAAGCAGGGCTGTGTTCTATCCCCCTTTATATGCATTATTTTGATGGAATTTGTTTTAAGGAGCACAGGAAAGGCAATGAGAGACCACGGAATCAAATGGGGAGGAAAAAGTCTCCTGGACTTGGATTATGCTGGTGATTTAAGCATCCTAGATGAAAGTGTAAGCAAAATGAAGGAAGTTTTAGAAGTTTTGCGAGTTCAGGATGCTAGAATTGGTTTGAAAATTAATGTTAGGAAGACTAAGTCACGAAGGCTAGGAATAAGTGAAGATGAAAATGTGACGTTGGGTAATGATAAGATTGATCCGGTGGGCAGCTTCACTTACCTTGGTAGTATTATTAGTAAAGATGGTGGGAGCAGTGAAGATGTTAAAGATAGAAT
This sequence comes from Artemia sp. Qi Xiang Cuo, assembly GCF_049724085.1. Classification (NCBI taxonomy): domain Eukaryota; kingdom Metazoa; phylum Arthropoda; class Branchiopoda; order Anostraca; family Artemiidae; genus Artemia; species Artemia sp. Qi Xiang Cuo. The sequence goes on from NC_142811.1 coordinate 10,359,284, forward strand.
AGCCAAGGCTCAGGGTGTTTTTTTACAGCTAAAAAAAGTCTGAAAGAATAGGAAGATAAGTCTGCTAACCAAGATTAGAATATTAGAAGCTTAAGGGATGACAGTGGTCAAATATGGCTCTGAAGCATGGGCGCTCCGAAAAGCGGACGAAGATTTACTAGATGTTTTCCAGAGAAATTGCTTACGGATTGTTCTGGGTACCCGGATGACTGACCGTATTTCAATTAATAGGCTATACGAAAAATGTGATTCAATACCGCTCTCTAGGGCTATAATGAAAGAAAGGTTGAGGTGGCTGGGGCACGTTGTGCAGATGAAGGATGACAGACTGCCGAAGATTGTTCTTTTCGGCCAACCATCTAGGGCCAAACGGAAAGCAGGTCGTCCCCGCCTGGGGTGGGAGGACGTCATAAAGAAAGATTTAAATGAAATGCGAACTTCGTGGGCAGGTGTAAAAAGGGATGCTTTGAATAGATTGGAGTGGAGGAGGAGCGTGCATAGCTGTGTTGGCCACAGGCGGCTTGGTGCTGTGGTGAGTTTTTAGTAGTAGTAGTAGTAATGATTATTCAAAGATTGGTGTTACTGTTTCACAATATGACACAGAATTTGAGGAGGGTGAGGGCAATAGCAAAAAGGGGGTCATATATCTAGTGAGGGCTTCGTCCATTGAATCGGTCAAACACTGGGTATGGTTTATTTACAAGTCTGCCTGTGAACCCGAATCAATTGGACTGTTTTTCCAATACCAAATATTAGTCGGGTTCTGGGTGAACTTAAAAACTGAGGGAGCAAATGCTACTATTGTCCAACATGTTTTTCTAGATTCCATACAGAATTAAAGTTAAAACATCATATGAGGCACTGCAAGCGTCAGGGATGCCAATCTGCGCAAATGCTTATTGGTGACAGGGCCATCTTACGATTTAAAAACTTTCAGAATCCAGTTCTACAGAGTGGGAAGATGGTTTTAGACTGCGAAGCCAAACTCTTATATGCGTACGATCCATCGAAATAAATCATGTTAAAAAAAACATGATGCCATTGCAGTCTCTTATGCTCACGTACAAAGAGACTCGGGTAATACCTTGCAATTGGTAGAGGTAGTTGATAGATTGGGCGGGGAGAATTGTATGATCTCAGCCATGACAGCACTCATAAAAACAGCGTATAAGTCAATCTCACGGCTGCGAAATACATCCTATCCAATGACACTATCACCAGAAGACGAGTTGGCTACTAAAACTGAAAAAAAATGTGTTGGGTTTGTAATGGGGAATTTGTTGAGGTTAAAGGGAAAGGGCGTAAGGGGAAAGGAGGTAAAAGGATGGTCCGCGAACATGATTAATTTAAGAACTCGATTGTATAATGATTGAGCAACTTTCATGGAGTGACTCATCAAGCATGTAATTTAAATGTTAGTCGACAATATTTTCAACCTGTTTATATGCACAATTCCAGCTATGATTGGAAATTCGTGTTACCGGCGTTGGCAGCAACGCTGAGGTTTGTTCCCATTGTGCTCAAAGAGGTCATAGATCCTTGCGTGAATCTTCATGCCATAATGAACTTTGTTGCATCTCCTGTAAGTCGAAGAAACACAATTACTACTCGTATCAATGTCCCGAAAGTCGTAAACTGATGCTAGGAAAGCCACGCAGTAATAACTTCACTAACCATGGCTAGTTGTACCGATTTATCTGTCATATCTTGGAATATTAATAGTGGAGTGAGCCAAAAGCTCCCACTTATTGAGACTCTCGTCCAGAATAACAGAGTGGTGTGTCTGCAAAAACATTTCCTTTCGACAGAGCGACTTTCTTTATTAAACGTTCAGAATGCGGCGTCAACTGCCATCTCAAGTACAATCCGACGCAAATCTGGAGGCCATTCAAGCGGTGGCCTTTCTGTACTTAGTCGGTTTCAGGTTAAAACCATTGAACTCAGTGATCGCTTTATTGCAGCTGTCATCAATTATTTAGCAATAATAAACGCATACCTACCGACTAATTATGGTGATCAAGCATCTGACGCTCTTTTTTCCTCTGCTTGTCGTAAATTGTCCAAATGCGCTAAGAACATCATCGGATCATCGGAGACTACAACTTTGATCATACACGTATGAATTGCCCAAGTCGGGAATTTATTAGAGATATGCTACTCCGCCGGGTGAATACGCGAAGTGCCGCTGGGTAAATACGAGAAGTGCCTGTTCTGCCGGGTGAATTTTTCTGTTCTACCAGGCAAATTTTTCTTAAGCTAAGTAATAGGCTAAGCAAGCTATAAAAATAATGAGAAAAGCAAAAGGTTCCGCCGGGGAATTTTACGATCGCATCATCTGAGCCGTTATAGCTTATCTCGTGCCGTTGAGGGCTGCACTGGCTGTAATGGGGGGGGGATAGATAAATGGGTGACTGCGCCACTCGCTGAACGCGAGAAAATAAAATACGTAACTATATAAAAGCAACCTCTTTTCTTTGGGTTATCTCGAAACCAATTACCTCTAATGTTATGTAGAAATCAGATTCCTGGGAGCGTTACCAATGGAGATATACGAACTAGTTACCTGCTGTGCGATTAGATACAAACTTATAAACAAATCAATACAAATAAAAACGCAATAGTTTTATTGAGATTTACATTTAGGTATATAACGAGTGCTTCATTTCAAACTGATAACAACAGAGGCAAGGATTAAACTGGCTCTAAAAAATAATGATGATGGCAATAGAGACAATCAATAATTGAAACGAACATCAGTTTTTTTCACTGTATCACACAAATACAGCTTCTGCACTCTACAAGCTTTTTCACGATTGGCCCAGGTCCTGTGGAGGGGGCTGCTACCTTGTACTTATGTTTAAAAACTCACTTCATTATGCTCACTGACCGTCCAATAATTTGTTTTAAATATATCTGATGATTAAACGTTATAACTTAAGCTTCCTGAGAAACTTTGTCTCTAGCATTTTTTTATTACCAAATATCTTAGCGAAATTCAAAACCAAATAGTGTCGATATTTGGCTGAAGCTAAAATGCAATTTCTCTTTTTTCTGATTAAGAACTTTTCTTTTTTGAAACTAGATTTAACTTAATTAGAGGAAGTCGGAATTATCTTTAGAAAAAGATTTTATTTTTTTGTTTTTAAATATATCACATATTACCCACGGTATATATTACCCTTCCCCAAATTTAACGATGTTCCGTCATTAGGACTTGCTTGCTTTTGGGTTTCTGGAATATTCGCTATTTATTTATTATTGGTCCTACGTAATTTTAATTGAAATTGTATTATTTTATAATTTTATAAAAGCTTAATCAGGAGTGCTAAAAATTTTCTCTATTACTTTTCTTATTTTATTATATATCCCTTTCTAAAGTTCATCTACCGGATTAAGATTATTTATGGTTCTAGCCTAGCTACTATACTAAAGATTTTTTTTTCTTTTTCTTCATCTAACTCTGATGACTTTTACCTTTCCAACAAGGTTGGCGCTATTCTACCTTTACATAAGATTTTTTTGAGAATTCACCTTTTACAAGTTTTTTTTTTATTTTGCTAACTATAGGTCACACTGCTTCCTATCTACGCTAAATTAAATGAATAGTACGACAACGCTACACATAATTCCATCTGAACATCTAACACTACATATAAGAACGATTTAAAACACACAATATTATGTTTACCACGTTCACTGGTAACATTAGAACACTTTCACTGGGGATGTTTGCTATGTAACATTACAGATAGGATATTGGAATTTTTGAGTTATCGAAGTTATTAAAACGTAGCATATGTAAATTCACACCTATTTCATCACCTTCGTGTCTCTTAGCGTACTCAATCCTTCTGTTGTAAATTATGGTCCTTCACTCGTTTCGTATTTGCAAAATTTTTAAAACATTTACGATATAGTTTCTTCACAGAACAGTTCGAGCATGATTATGTTAATCTTGGACGAAATGCTCTCTCCAATTGTCAAATCAGAAATGATACTTCCAACTTCAGGTGTTTGGGAATATGCTATCAGAGTTCATTCTCACCTGCTTTTTTTTATAGTTCATAAGGTGCTTTGTCTTTAAGGGGTTGAACACTGGGACTGTTGGGACTTGGGACTTGATCTATTATCAACACAGTCCGGATTGGGTTGATTTTCTTCTCAGCATATCGTTCTTGGGATATTTTAAAGTGCATAGAGAATGTAATTCTCGTATAAAATTGTTCGTTTGTGCACTTAGAGGTTACAGTTCTATTATAAAATTGTTTGTGCCTGGCTTTCGTCTATTAACTTTTGCGGTGATTCCTTGGTTAATCACATGGGAATTGACGTTTGGATTTGGAATGGGTCGACATCAAACTTTAGTGACTCCTTCAACATATTGTCTTTAACTTGTGGGAAGGGTATATTTTCAATGAGGGGTTGGTCACTGGGGTTAAGTTTGGTTTCTGTAATTCAATGGTTGGTTTCCAGGTCCATTTTTCAGAAATTATCTCTTAAAATTTATGGTATAACAGAGATAAGAGCTTTTCGCATTTGATAGAGGTGATAGGATGGATTCTGAGAATGGTCAAAAGGGATTCGACGCGTGAATCTGCGGCACATAAATAATCTTTGGGTTGATCAAATATCATGACTATTCAGTAATATGGTACATGGGTCCATAAGGATTATCAGGGTGATATTTATGTACTTATATCTTGTACTGGTCGATGGGGTTCTCAGGATTTATATGTTTACATAGTTCGATAATGCACTCGATACTGAGATTCAAATATAGTGATACCTGATACGTAATATGGTTTATGGTCGACGAAACAACGATCAAAAGGTAACTGTAATTCTCGTAAACGAAGCTAGGACGAAAATTGCCTGGAGTCTATGGTGAGTACTCTTCGTTGGTTGAGGTATGATGAAAATAGATACTATTAGGTTGTATCTGCACTGGACAGCGCATTGTAATGATCGATTTCCAATATTTCCTTCCACTTCCTTTAATAAAAATAACGAGGCAGAATCACACGTTCTTTAAAATCAAGTAGTCTTAATACATAATAAACAAAACGATTAGGTGCATTTTAGGGTGAATATTACCCTACAAGACAATATAAAAAGGTACACTAAAATTACTACATAAACATTGGTTTTAATAAAACGACATTATTATCATGTTGGTTTCAGATACATATAATTCCCATTGGGAAATCTAAAACAGAGATGTCTTCAAATTTGTTTTGAGAAAGGAAACAACGATACAAGAATTATTTAATTCTTTATAACTTATTTAATTCTCCCTTAGATTTAAAACAATCCTTAAACATAAGTTACTCTACATTGTTAAATTTTAGGTCTCAGTTTACAACATATTTCATGCCTTCATTGTTCACGCACGTCCGTGCTGTTAAAGAAACGAATGTTGCAGCGTCGTAGCCACACGGTTTTACGTAAACGAAACTTACAATGAGGGAACAAGACATAGCAAGGACGAGTGGAGAACTCTATACCCACTTGTTTTCTAATGTCTTCCCTTTTCTTGGCTTAGACGTCCTCATGGGGATCCGGGTTTAACTTATGCCTTTCAGCTGTTTCCCCGTGTTCTTTCTTTGGGTTTTGCCTTCTTAGTCTCAGGATTTTTCCATAATTAAAAGTCAGTAAGATTCTCATGGTCAGGGAAATCTCGAATACTAGACATACGGTAAGTAATATGTTCCACCGGAAATTGGTTGAGAATAATCCGTATCTATCATCCACGTACGTTAATCTTTGGTATTCATTTGTAAATAGGGGAATCTGGGAGTCTAATGCTTCTCTTATTTTTGTAAGCCTTAATGTCCCTTTATTTTTTTCTATTTTGGACCATAACGAGGTTTTCATTTTCTCACTTCCTATATTGGGAAGAGTGTGCGACAGGTTAATTGCCTTAAAATTGATTATTTTAGGACTTATTATATTTGCGCTCGGGGTAATTAACAGCGTTCGAACAGTTGACTCTTTAGTTACAAGTCAACATCCTTGTTTTATGGTTATCGTACCCACATCTTGGAACAGTAATTCTGTCCTGTAACTTGGATTTATTCTTACTGTATTATTATATCAAGACAAAGTTCCAACAGTTTTTCTTGGAACAGAAAATAACCAAAGATCATTTCTAAGGTGTATGAATATTTTGCGTTTAGTACTTCCTATCATGGCTTCGTTCAGCTGGACTGGATACATCGTAGTGGATGGTACGGTTAGACTTCTTATATTCAAGGAAATTATTCGAATTAATTATATGCAATGTGACTTTTTAATTAGAATTTGTTTTCGGGAACTGATATATACGGAACAGACGGTATCTGACGGTTTTAATTCATGCGAATTCTTGATATATGTTGAACAAAATTTTCTACAGTATTTTTATAATTGTATGATTTTTACTTGTGAGCCAAGAGTGTTTAATTTATTATTCCTTTATGACACCTACCCATAAAAAAACCTTTTTTTTGTATTTTTAAGGGTATCCGACCATATGGTTTCTTAACCGTTCTGCCTGACTCTGTCGTTACTTTTTCTTCTGTTTCTTGCGGTTTTTTCTTTTTAGGTTTTGCTAACGATATAAGATAAAATTTTTTGTATTGTTTTTTTCAAAAATTCTTGCCCTTTTAATTTTTTTTCTTTCGCGTGCGCGGCCGCTGAAGTCGGTTTTGATTTGCCTATTTCTTTAATTGCCATATGGTCTGATTCGCCGTCAGACTCTTCGGAACTGGTTTCCGACGATTCCGCATTAGAATTTCTAGAGGTGGCACCTCGCATTTTTGAGGTATCACCTCCCCTTCCTTCGTATATTTCTACTCCTCTGGAAGTAGAAGGTTTATTCTCTAAGTCCTCGCTTTGAGTTTTCAACTCGGGAGATTTGAAAGATTCTTGAGAGCTTTGAGAGGAATCAAAAGTTTTTGCGGGGCTCCTCCACTGTTTAAATGCCATATCTTCGGGGGGGATGGGGCATTCTTTGCACTAGTGTTTCCCTCCATGAAGTCCATTGTTTGGGCTTTACCTTGGACACAGTTATATCATGATATTGTCCTTCCTGGTCATCCTTGGGAGTTTTATTCTTAGGCAATGTACTTTGACTCGTTTTTATTGGGAAATTTATTAAATCCATAGCTTCTCGCAGATTTATTTTAATTGAATCTTTGGGAGGAGTTTTCTTTACCGTAATACCCGGAGTTTCTACAGCTCTATTCAATTCTTCCTGTAATGAGAGGGGCCTCTCTATTGGTGTTGCAGGGAAAACCATATCATCTGGAAATCTTTTGGGGGGACAAGGGGTCGAAATTCTATCAGGGAAAAATTGGGTTTTTGGAGATATCGTAAAATCTAATTCTCCTGCGCTCTCTGATGATGAGGTATCTGGGCTTTTTGGTGGTTTTATTCTCGCTGAATTTAGGGATTTTCTTTTGGGAATAACCAGATTTTTCATAGCTAAAAATTCTTCAAAGTTTTCCTCGTCACTATCATTCTCGAAATAGTCTTGCTTGAAATTAAATGGTTTTAGCTCTGCCAATCTCGATTTAGGGGGCTAATTTTCTGCATCTGAAAAATCGGTAGACGAGGGACGCGGTATCCATCTTTCTAGAAATTTTGCTTTTTTTATTCGGCTAACATACACCTTTTAAGTTCTTCCACTATCGGGGTTCACCATTTTAAAAGTATAATCATTATCGTACTTTTTGACTATTCTGTACGGTCCAGAATATTTGTTGGAAAGTTTTTTGCCTTCCGTCTTTGCCTTGTTCTTTAGGTAGACGCAATCTCCTATCTTGAAATCTATGCTTCCCTTGACTTTGGGTTGGTTTCTTAGCTCTTGGTTTATTTTACATTTTTCCAACTCTTGCCTAACTATCTTATAAGTTTTCCTCATCCTAATTATGATTTCTTGTTTATAATCCTCCGAGTTGTTGTAATATTGCTGGGACTCAATAATCTCATCATACGGGATTTTAAAATCGCGACCAAAAAGTAAATAAAAAGGGTTGTCTTTGGATGTCTCTGAATAAGCAGTGTTGATTATGTTAGTTAAATAAGGTAATAATTGATCCCAATCGTCCCTGTTGTCTTTTGTAAAATGCTTAATACATTCGAAAATATTTTTTGCCTATTTTCTATTTTACCATTAGCTTGTGGGTGATATGGCGAAGTCACCAATTTCTCTATGTTAAGAAAACTCATTAAGTCTTTTGTTAATTTTGAAACAAAATTGCTTCCGTTGTCACTTAAAACCTTATTTGGATTGCCAAATTTTAAAAATAATTTTGCCAACGCCTTACTCGTAGCGTAAGCTTCTTGATTTTTTAATGCTTTTGCAAAAGTAAATCTGGAAAAGTGATCTTTAACTGAAAGAATACAAGTTTGGCCTCTGTTGGAAACAGGTAAGCCACCACTGGCTCCATATAAATCAAATGAGACAATATCAAAGGGGAATCTCGCTACCGGGACTCTTCCCATTGGAGGATTAGGATAAGCTTGGGGTTTTTCTTAAGTTACACGCTTCGCATGTACTTACGAATTCCTTAAGTTTTGTTACTGCCGACGGCACGTAAAAATATTGTTTTAATTTATGGAAAGTTTTCGTTATTCCTAAATGTCCACCTATATCTCAATGAAAATATTCGAAGGCAAGTATTATTAAGTTTTGGGGTAATACAGGTATTATTGAGGTTTTGTTTCTATTTGCCTCAGCAGTCGTGATTCTGCATAGTATTTCTTCATCAAGGTCATAGTAAAAATTATTTATCTCTTTTCTAAGATATTTGAATTATCAGGTAACGCATCATCATTCACAAAATAATTAATAAGTGCTACACACATTTCGTCCTTTTTTTATTTCTTTTTATATTTTCTAAAGACAAGGGACAATAGTTATCCTTATTTTCTTTTACTTAGTCTTTGACTTTGTTCTTCTTACATTTATGTTTGCTCATAGTATTGATAGCGTTAACTTCATTTTCCTCAGTGTCCGACGGCATAATTTCTGGGTATCTACTCAAAAAGTCACAAGCTGCATTTTTTTTACCTTTTAATTATTCAAATTCGTAATCTAGGTCTTGGATTTTCATAATCCATCTAGCTAGAATTCCCGTGGGGTTTTTAAATGTGCGCAGGTACTGCACGCTTTTGTGGTCTGATCGTAGTATAAATTTTCTACCAATTAAATAGTGTCTAAATTTGTCCAAGTGGTGGATTATAGATAATAATTCTAAGTTTGTGGCGGAATAACTACTTTCGCCTTTTGATAAGGTTCTACTGGAATAGCATATAATTTTTCTATTTTTTTTATTGAAGGGTCCTCTTAAAGGATCAGGGTTACCTATGGGAATTAATTGCGAAAGAATAGCACCAATGCCCTTTGAACTGACATCGGTTGTGACCACGAATTGTCCGTTTTCAAAATCAGGTAACGATAATAATGGTTCAGAGGTGAGTGCCTTTCTAAGACGGTCTAGGGAAGTTTGAGCTTCCTGGGACCAGGTAACATTTTGGGAGCTCCCTTTAGTTAATTCCGTGAGGGGTTTCGTAATTTGTGCGTAATTGCGCACGAATTTTCGAAAGTGGCCAGTAAGACCTAAAATTCCTCTTAATCTTTCATAGTTCTTGGGGGTTTGAGGTTTTCAACACATTTTATTTTGTCAGGGTCTGGAGATATCTCTCCTTGCGTCACCACTACTCCTAAAAATTTAATTTTAGGTTGAAATAAATTTACTTTTTCAGGCCGGCATTTTAAATTGCCCTTTCTGAATTTCTCGAACAACTTAGCTAATGTTGCTAAGTGTCGTTCAGTGTTTTCTCCCACACATATGTCATCATCAACAAAATGAATGATATTCTTTAATCCTCTTAACAGGTGTAATAAGGGTCTACATAGCGCGCTTGAACTTGTCTTAAGTCCAAATGGTACTCTTAAGTATTCATAGGAACCACATTCAGTTGTAGAAAACGCAGTTTTATAGACATCTTTTTAAGCTATTTTCACTTGGTGATAGCCTTGGGTAAGATCTAAAGAAGAAAAAATTTTGTTTTTGCTTGAGATAGAGTCAAGGATTTCGTCTATTCTTGGTAAAGGAGATTTATCACTAACTACTTGTTTGTTAAGGGCTCTTAATCTACTACACGTCTTAGATCAACATTCTTTTTTGGTACCAAGACCACTGGTGCAGAATACGGACTTATACTGGGGCGTATAATTTCATTATTTTCTAATTCATGAATTTTATTTTTTAACCATTATTTGTGCTTATACGGCACGCGATATGGCTGTTTTGCTACAGTATTACTAGTCGTTAAAATTTAATGTTCATAAAATGGTATCAGTCCGATGTCGTCTTCATATGCGGAAAATACATCTTTAAAATTCCGTAATAATTCGCATAATTTTTTTTTAAGATCTAAGCCCGTAATATGATCCATATTAAATTTGTTTAAGAATTGCGATTTAGTTAGAGGGTATTTCTTAATTGAAGTTTTATTGCTATTAACTAGGTTTCTTTTGGAATTTTCCCATCTATCTGAATCATTCTCCGATATAACTTGGATTTGAACTTAACACGTCCCCTTTTTTATTGTAATTGTATTATTTTCGTGGTTACTAGTTACCCAAATAAAACTTGCTCCTTTGTTGTAAGATATAATCTGTTCCTCGCATAGCAGATTTTCAGGAATTTCATTTGACGGGGTCGCAAACCGTATTTCAGATTTGCTATCTACTGGTTCAATCATCTGTGATATTTGAATTCTTTGCATTGTTTTGGGAGGAATCTTTGTTTTTCGTATCTCGAATCCGTAATATTTTTCTTTATTTTCATTGTCTATTAGATTCATACTGGCGCTATGCTGCGTCACTGCGGCATCTTGCGGCGTCACATTGGGTTTTACTATGTTTTTTCATAATTCCGCTATTTTCTTGATTTCGTTTGACCTAAACTGTCTTATATCTCCTATTTTTATTTTTGCAGATTCAATACACTTATTATTTAAATTTACTTCATTTCTGCAATGTCTCTCAAAATAATTGAACAAATTTCTGATTATGCCATCTCCTCCTTGCGAGACATGAGGTTCAAAAGATTGCGATATTATACCACCAGAAATTTTATTTACTGTTACGTTCTCTTCGTAACCTCTGTTACAGTTTCTTAAGGTAGAAATTCCTTCTCCTACCTTAGCTGGGTAGACAAGCCTTTCGTTTGCTACGTCTAATAGTACTTTATTAGACCTTAAAAATTTGCATCGATAATGGCTTCATACGGAAAGCTATTGCATATTATAAAATTTGTCGGAAAAATTCTATTATCCCTTTTTACATCTAGGCAAATTGAACCTCTTGCATCCAATTTATGCCCTGTCACGCTAGTTAAATTGGGATTATTAAAATTTCTTTGTTGCCTAATATGCGGAGGCAACATATTAAATACGCATGAGTTTATTATGTTCGTGGTGGCACCAGAGTCAATTAAAGCCTTAAAGTAAACATTTGCCACACAAAAATAATTAAATATAGGTAACTTGTTATTAATATCACTACAAGACGGTGCTACTATCGGTTTGGACCTATAAAATATTTTAGGTGGCCTCTGGGTCCAATTTATTCTCCTAAGGGATCTGACACCTGTCCCCGTGGAATTATTTCATGCGTTGGTTTCTGCAATAGGGATTCAGACGTGTAAGATTCCATAGGCAAATCTAATTGATTCACATTTCTCTGCCTTCGCAATGTACTATTACGGTAGTTTTTGTTCCTTACGTCAATCCCGGCTGTTGGCATTGACAGTAATTGCCGTTAGCTTAAGAAGTTTTCATTTCCTGTTGGCCAATTAACTATTTGCCGTCGGCTTGAAAAAATTTCATTTCCCGTCGGCAAATTTTCGGGATTTCTATATACTATTCCCCCATTATATTGCCTTTGGAGAGTATTTGGGTTTTTAAATCGGTAATTAATTTTTCTATTGGGGGGAGGATTGTACAAATTTGGTTGGTACAAGTTGTAAGGTACTGATTGGCGCAGTCTTCCCTGGCTATAGCCTAGTGCAACACTGGCGCTACAATTTGTTCTGCCGAACAAATGGTTGCCGTAATTTTGCGTTTTACCGACGGCGATCCTTGGTGTGCGATTGTGGACAAAACGGCACTCTCTCGCGCTTTGCCAAACACGATCACAAATATAGCATCTTATTATTGTAGGGTTATTTTCATAACTAATTTGTTTGACGGGCTGAAAACGTACTGTTTTGTGCCTAGCGGGCTCTTGCGTTCTATTTCTTTGTGGCACTGGGGAGTTATCCCTTGAAAAGAAATTTGGAGAAGCTTGATCGCCCTTGAAGGTCAAGCTTGCGTTTGATTCACCTAGGCTGTTTATTTTTGCTTTACTGTGATTTGCCACCATCGTAACAACTTCTATCAATTGCCCTACCTCTTGAACTGCAAGATCCAACGTCTGAATATTTTGAATATTACCATTCTATATAGTTTTGGGGGTAGCCCTTGCAAAAAAGTATTTAGTATGACTTTTTCATACAGTTCTCCTGAACCTTTTCCGTATTTTGCTTCTACTGAAATCCGTATATTATCCAGATATTCTCTTACGTTTTGTGAATGGTCAGAGCATACCATTCCGTGTTTTAATTTATTTGCGGAACTAGTTTCGATAAATCTATCTTTAAATACCGTTAACAATTTTTCCACCGTATTTATTGGCAAGCTGGCGTCATCACCTATAGTATTTTGAATTTGCTTTAGGAAGGTTAAGGCCTGCCCTTTTAATCTTAATAGGAGCATGCCGACTAACGTTTCTAGCTCTGTTTTTGTTAAATCTACAAACTGGGCCAACTGGATATTAAATTCTTCGGTATCTGTTTGTCCTTCGTATTGCGGGATAGATTTAATATTTCTACATTTTTCGCGACCAACTTTTGCGCCATTAATAGTTCGCTTAATTCTTCTGACATTTTTGCGTTTGAATGGCTCAAAATAAATTTATTTTTTCACTTAACCTATTTGGGGAAGGCTATTATCTCCTATGAGATATTCTAAAGGGTTTTCCTATAATAGCTTAGCGGCAATAGGTCTAATCACTTTTTTTCTATAAATCTGTATCTCTTCAATGATATAAATTTAAATTACAAAGTTTATAGCCTAACTAGTTCACATGTTTTCCTCCAAGTTTACGACCGCGCCATTTCCACCGGGTGAATACGAGAAGTCCGCCGGGGAATTACGAGAAGTGCCTGTTCTGCCGGGTGAATTTTTCTGTTCTGCCAGGCGAATTTTTCTTAAGCTAAGTAATAGGCTAAGCAAGCTATAAAAATAATGAGAAAAGCAAAAGGTTCCGCCGGGGAATTTTACGATCGCATCATCTGAGCCGTTATAGCTTATCTCGTGCCGTTGAGGGCTGCACCGGCTGTAAGGGGGGGGGGGGGGAAGATAAATGGGTGACCGCGCCACTCGCTGAACGCGAGAAAATAAAATACTTAACTATATAAAAGTAACCTCTTTTCTTTGGGTTATCTCGAAACCAATTACCTCTAATGTTATGTAGAAATTAGAGTCCTGGGAGCGTGAACGAATGGAGACATACGAACTAGTGACCTGCTCTGAGATTAGATACAAACTTATAAACAAAATAACACAAATAAAAAAGCAATAGTTTTATTGAGACTTACATTTAGGTATATAACAGTGCTTCACTTCAAACTGATAACAACATTGGCAAGGATTAAATTGGCTCTCATAAATAATGATGATGGCAATAGAGACAATCCATAATTGAAACAAAAAACAGTTTTTTCACTATATCACACAAATACAGCTTCTGGGCTCTACTAGCTTTTTCACGATTGGCCTAAGTCCTGTGGAGGGGGTCGCTACCTTGTACTTATGTTTGCAAACTCACTTCATTATGCTCACTAACCGTTCAATACTTTGTTTTAAATATATCTGATGATTAAACGTTATAACTTAAGCTTCCTGAGAAACTTTGTCTCTAGCATTTTTTTGTTACCAAATATCTTAGCGAAATTCAAAACCGAATAGCGTCGTTGTTTGGCTGAAGCTAAAATGCTATTTCTCTTTTTTCTGATTAAGAACTTTTCTTTTTTAAATTTAGATTTAACTTAATTAGAGAAAGTCGGAAGTATCGTTCGAAAAAGATTTTATTTTTTTGTATTTTAAATATATTAAATTTTACTCACGGTACACTACCCTCTACGGTCTTGGTACTAAGGAAAGATAAATACTTTATTTTCATTTCTAATGCTAGTTCAACGTCTAACCTGGATCACATTCTGTTTTCGGGAAGTTTATTCCACCGTGTAACTATGCTCGATGACCATGGTACCTGTGCTGACTATCTTCCTTTGCGTGTTTCTGTCTCACTGACCCGAAAATAGGACAACGCAGCCAAATATAAGTGGTATATTTGGAAAATGTCGAAGGAAATGAATGTGCCGTTGTTTCAAGCCACGTGTGACCATGTCTAAAGCAAGATTAAGGTTCCATTTCATCTTCTTCAAACTAATACGGGTTTGAGTAATAGTGATCAATGACTATAAATTAACATCTACTATGATAAAATTATTCATGCTCTTCAGTGTGCTGATAAAGCAGCAATCCCCGTCAAAAAGTTAGAAGCAATACTGAAAAGTCCGGCTGGTGGAATAACACTTCTCTCGGAAATGCCTGCTCAAGTGCTAAGCTGTGGTTGCGTCTTTGGATTGAATACGAAAGGCCTAAGTATTTTGTACTGCACTTTGTGCGACTATTTACAAAGAAAATATACCGTTAGGTCTTTGAAGAACATCTAGCTTCTATCAAGTCCGCTAACGCTGAAAAAGTTGTAAATGACCCACAGTCTCTTTGGCGATTCCAATCTCGTAAAACTGTGCATCCTGGTGATGGTCCACAATATATACCAGTTTCAGAATGGGTTTCCCATAATGAAAATCGGTTTAAAAAGCCAAATTGTAGAGTTGAAAGTGTTTTTGAAGCACAGTTTTCCGAGCTTCTGGTTTCCAAACCATCACCGAAGGGGGTAGTGGTTATACCGTCTGGTATTAAAGCGATAGTGCATAAACTTATGAAAAAAAAGTTTTCTGCAGGAGTGGACAGTATATGTGCAAAGCACCTTACGGCCGGGAGTGATATGTTATATAGTCATTTATTATTACTTTTTCAGATCATTTTTAATATTGGTATTGTTTCTGATTTTATGTGCCTTGGTGTTGTGACACCTATCCTAAAAAGGGAAAACCACATTCTTCTTGCTCGTCGTATAGGCCAATCACGGTTTCTAGTGTATTTGCAAATTTGTTCGAGTTTTTGATCTTAGATGGGGTAAATGAGCATTGCACTATGCCCCCATTTCAGTTTGGGTTTCAGTCAGGGGCTAAGATGTTCCTATGCTTTAAGAAAGTTATGTTCTATTCTACAAGATACGGAGGCGTCGGGGAGTACGTTGATTTTTGGTGCATATGATGTGACAAATGCTTTTGGGTCACTTCCCAACTCTTAAGCGATGCTTGAGTTATTTAACCGCGGTGTTATCCTGGACGCTGTAGTTCCTCTTTACTACGTGTATCACCATCTGAATGTCCGGTTGAAACTCAGTGACTCATTCGCTGAAGAAGACCTCCCAGTTTATGTTGGTATAAAACAAGCAATAATAGCCTCCCCGACCATTTATAATAATGCCACTCTCCCTGCCCAGGTTGATCTACGTACTAGATGCGTATCTAAGGGTGTTGGTACATCTGTTCTCTGTTATGCTGACAATCTTTTGAACCTGTGCTGTTCGATTACCTGTCTACAATGTAATTATGATGAGCTTGAAACTCGCTATGATAACATAGGAGTATCTGTTAATGCTGCTAAATTGCAAGAGCTATTTTCAATGCCCTGATTCTTTAGTTCCAGAAAGCGTACGACTAAGTTTTACAGATATTATCCCTAAATCAGAGCTAGTTTAACTTATTTTACCGATTGGTTCTTCCCTTAGGAATACAAGAAAGCTCCTTAGAAAGTATACTGAGAGAAAAATACGTGCAACACATGTTAGTATTGTTCAATCGCAAAATAGCTTTAAACGTAAGTTACTGGTCAAGCTGTACAATAGTATCGTCCTTCCGCATATACTATATCTAACACCTTTTTGGAACGTTTTGACCAATGTTGATAAATAATCTTTGTGCAAATCTTACTAAAAGTTTGCGAAGCACCTTCCACAAATCCCTAGATGGTTCAGAAACTGTTATGTGGTTTGACGTGTCGGTGTTACGGAACTCCTCCTTGCAAAAGGCTCTCAGCTCGAATCAAACCAGCCATCTTCAAAACCCTTGAAAATGACTCTTTTTTTTGTTGTTTAAGTTATGTGTTCATAGTTCGTTTTTTTTCTTTCCTTTCTTTCTTATATTTTCAAAATACTCCATCGCTTGTTGTTGTTTAACTGTATGATGGCAAATAAATATTCATTCAATGGTGATATCAGTACCCTACGAATAAAATGTTCTAAAAATGTATGTAAATTTGCTTATTAGTAAAAAATGTATATATACATTAAAATGGCTTTTTTACTCTTTAGATTTCTTCTTCTATGTATAGGTAGTTGTTGAGTACAGCTAAACGTGGCAGATCATCTGAATTCACTGTAAATTGATCTTGATGTGCTGCAATGTCAGGGTCATATTTTCTAAAATACAATGTAACATCACTCTTATTGTATCTCTGTGTGAATTCAATGATAGTATTTTCGTTCATATTGTAAAATTTACGTGTTTCAATTTGCTTATTTGAAGAAATATCACATATAGTGTTTTCAAATGGTGAATCACATTCAGTAACAATCAAATAGAAATCAGTAGGTTTATAATCATAGTAGCCATTGTTTTTACAACGATGACATAGAAACAAAATTCTCTTATTATTCCAACAGTTGAATCGTAGACCTGATTCCTTGTCCAAAAACAATCTAAAACCCCGACGATACCAGTCTCTTAGAAATAAACTAAAATCTCGTTTAGGGTTCTTTCCAATCATACCAGGATGGGTATTGTCCCACTGATCACATTTATGATAGTGACAATGGAAGCTTAGGAATCCTCTAGTGTGAGAGTCACAAATCCCTTCAAGACAGGAGTTACAGTGTTTAAATTGTACTGTATATCCTCTGTGCAATTTTCACGGGTTATGTAATCTACACTTTTCATCATACTCGTCAATAATTGTACAATATTCACATGATGACCAGCTGCCCAATGTATACATGAATAGTGGACATGTATAGAACATTCTCACCACCAAAATAAATATAGTATTCCTCTCTGCGTCTAGAGAGAGAGAGAGAGAGAGAGAGAGAGAGAGAGAGAGAGTAGAGAGAGAGAGAGAAGTAATCCAGTGACATCACAAAACCTGTTTGAATAGAATATTTTAAATTCTCGATTTTTTTATTGTTTTCATAAAAAAAATCATTTGGAGAGAGCTTAAATTTCTAAGGTAGTTTTCAAAAGCAAATCCACAATATCATTTTGTTTTGTTTCAGTTAATATGTTAGTAAATTCAGTAAATGTGTTTGGCCAACAACGTAAAATTTTCATACAATAGTCCAAAGATGGAGATTCATTTCTCATTATAATGTTAAGTATTCTTTAAGAAAATATTTTTGTTTGAAGAGATAACTCTTTGTAACGGGATCAAAATTCAAAAACTTCAAATTACGTTGTAAGCCTCCCTTACTTCCAAGTTAAAGTTACCCATGTAAAATAGAACAACTTAAACTATTAACGTAAAATCAGGTAACCCACAGACATCAAATAAGGCTTGGTCGTGCAATTTAAAAAAAAGTAGCAAACAAATGTATCTTGATTGAACTAAACTGTGTATAATCTTTCCCACAGCAAATGTAGTAGCAATAAACAAATCTATCTTGAAGCAGAAGGACAAAGTGTTACAAAAGTGTTCAATAAATATCAGCGTAACCAAATGTTACACGAAAGGCAATCAAAAATATAGTTAAATTTTAAGAACTTGAATCACCAAACTGTCAAGAGAAGGTAGAATTTATTACACAAAAAATAGCCACGAAAGATACAAAGTATTTTTCGTGTAATTAAGTTATATTTTTCCAAAACAAAGCTTAGGTTAGGTATTTCAATTTAGCCCAGCTGTATTGTCCCACAACAAGTTTCCATCATGATAAATTATAAGCCATCTGGAAACTAAGTGACAAGTCGTTAGCAATAAATTTAAAAAGTAATACTTTGTTTGACAGGAAAAATTCAAAGATGCAAATCTTATAGCTATAAATTATGTGAAAGTTGAAGTAGTCGATTTATGTATTCCTTGGCCCAATAGGAATACAGGTAACATATCTCTAGTAACGCCTTAACGTAACCCGCGGCAAAATTTGGATAGTATAGTAGTTAGGATTTTGCAGTTTTTGGCCAGTCTAGAAGACTCTATGAGAAGTCTTGTGGCGAGTTTTTGATGAGTTTATTACCAGTCTACTGACAGTTCTTTGATAGTCTTACGTGAGTCTTTTACAGTGTTTTGCAATGTGTCAGTTAAACATTATACTTATAGTTTAGATAGACCCAAGTTGGAATCTATCTCTCAGTATATGATATACCATAGTGCCCACACTAGTAAACTGAAGTGGCATTTATTCGATATTCCTGAACAAGCCTTTCATCGCAAATGTGAGTAAAAATAAATACATTACTTTCTTATCTATCTCTCTCCTTGTTAGTATTTCTCAGAATAATTAGTCCTTCGTGCCTCTAACCTCTCTCGAGGGAATCTGAATCCTTATAATCTGATTTCGACTCAGTAACGGACATTAACATACGCTCCCTATTTGAACATTGTTTTAATCCTCAGTCACACTAATCCCCCCTCAAATCATGGTGTAAAACCACCCTGCTAACCAAAAAAGATCCCCCCCACTTCTAGGGGGGGGGATTCATTATCTAGAATCCAACATTTTTACAAAATCACAAGACTCGTAATTTTTTGTTTTTCAAATCCATCCATTTTTCTATTCTAATACTCTCGCTCTGACTGCAGACTAACTAAGATTCTTTCTACTTCAAAAGTATTGGATAAACTACAAGAAACATTTCTAACAAAAAAAATACATTTTCGATGTAGAAACATTTTTATTATATTTAGTTACATAAACAATATATATCACTCAATGACTAATACAACTCAATATATGTCACTATTGCATTTAAAATGGGTTGAATTCTATGTATATCCACTATATTAAGTTTCGCTGCAAAGCATAACTGCTTTTCCAATTGGAATCTGCTCAATGATATCAGATATCTTGCATACATATCATCCCATTCATGGCTTGGTCGAGATGCTCTTGCAAATTCTACAGTTAAGTTTGTTACTCTCTTCCTTGTATCATTGCTGCTGTTACCAGTTCCACTATCAGCTTCTAATAATGTAGACAAACCACTCATTTTTTCTAAAATGTATCTTTTAAAATAAATAAAATTGATGATAAAAGAGTACATTCAAACTGTTCTCCCTCTGAATTCTATTCTCTTTCTGTTATGAATTACATTTAAAATCCATCCTTATATTCGATTTGATGGCTATGGCTGGTTGCTAAGACTTCACAGCTATTGTATCATGTAAGTAGATCAATGATCTAGTTTACTTTAGGCATGCTCTAGTTCCCAAATATGAGCTTTAAAGCTCTGAAGTACTGGCAAGATTTAGTGCATCAGGGGTCTTTCCTCTCTATTCCTCTGCCATTCAAAAGCCCTTAGGGGTCTTGATGGTGTTCTTGAGGCTGGACGTAGATATATAGCACACTACTAATGGCAATTAGTTAGGCAATTTATTCATTGTTTACACAGAGTATATGTTATTGAGAAAGGAATCCACGTTTGAATTTTACTTTCTAAGAGGAAGAAAGCCGTTCTGGCGATCCTTTCAGAGAATGTTGAGGGATTTGTTGAACAAAATCAAAACATACTATGTGTATACAGATTGCCAAAAGGGTGTAACACAGGAATAATTAATTTGGAAAATTTAGGAAGTGATAAGGGAGATGATCAAAAAGGCAAAATTTAAACGCTATCCATACTACTACAACTACTTCCACTACTACTATCCCAGTACTCCATTTACTGTATTGAAGGGAAATTTGAAGTTATTCAAAAGACATTACGCGCATGCACATTGTCAAAATAGCGTACCTCAAGAATTGATCTAGTTATTAAGCTGGAACTTTCAGAGAAAGCTTAAAGGGGAAGATCTTCTCACCAAAAGGCAATATGTGCACACTACTGCTTATAATACTTTTACTGCTACATTTACTGCTTATAGTAATTCTACTACTAATACTACTAGTACTTTTATTGCAATTACTTGTAGAGCTAACAGCATTACTATCAAAATTTCAAGAAATAGATGAACATACACATTATCAAAAGCACAATTCTGCAATGTCATAGCAACGGCTAATTGTACTAATTTGAAACTTCTAGGCCGTGATCTACTAAGAGGGTTCTACTAACCAAAATGCTATTTGTTAATACTACTGCTGCTAGTAGTAATACTGCTATTCAATACTATTGCTAGTAATATCAATTTTACTACTGTGACCACTATCACAACTATGTTAATGTTACAATATGTTAATTAACAACTATGTTGTTAATGTTACGGATAATTTCGTAAAGATTAAAACTGCGGAATATCAAGGTCGATTTGCTATTATGAGTAATGCGAAGAAACTGAAAGGAAAGATTTAGGTTTTGGCAAACCCGTTTTTGTGAGTGATGACGTAAGCAAGGAAGTTAGATTGATTAGGAGGGATCTACTTCAGAGAAGGAAAATTTTGCAAGCAATGGGGATCCAATGTTGGGTGCCTCCGGTGGTTCTTCCGGTATTGTGTATTCGTGAAAACGGGGAAGTTAAAAAATTGGGATGGTATGAAGCTATGAAATCTGCATGTTGATGTTGTTTTTTTTCTCTCTTTATATCTTTTTTTTGTATATTTATTTATGTAAGATGGTTTTTTTGGGAAGAGTTATGTATGGTAAAAAGAGAGATTTTTGTTAAGTAATGTTATATATTTTTTTTTTATTTTGTATGATGCAGTTATGTATATTTGGCTATTATCCCTTAGCTATATGAGTTGAGAGTGATTTGGATGTAGCCTTTTATAAGGCTATTACCGTTTATTAGTTTTTTTTTTGTTTGTTTCAGGTTTTTGTGTTTTTGGTGCCTGGTTATGGCCCCATTATTTCCTCGGACCTTGATGGTATAATGAAAATTGGGGGTAAGTTAATTGGTTTTTTTTTTCTCTCGCTTCATTCTCTTGCCCGTCTTTGGTGTTTGATAATGGTTGAGATAAATTTGAATAGATTGGGGGAACTTGAGAGTCGTCGTGTTGATTTTTCACAGATGTGTGAGGGTATCAGGAATGAAGACCAGGTTGAGGGTGGAATGAATGTTGAGTGTGCTGATTCAAAATATGTGTGTCTGAATGAATTGAATGAATGGAAAGTTATGCAGGAGCTGAAAATGTAGGGTATGAATTGTCGCGGTTTAAATAGTTCGTTTAATTATATTAATGAAGTTTCATCTAGGCTGGAGCCTGATGTAATGTCTTTGACAAAAACTTGGCTGAACGACCATAACTTTTCATTATTGGATATACCAGGCTATAGGCTGTTTCTTCAGAATCGCGTGGAAACACATCATGGTGGTCTTGCAATTTATGTGAAAAATGGATGTAATGTTAAGCCAAGGCCGGATATTGCTGTATATCGAGAAATGATTTTTGAATCAATGGTGTTAGAGGTTTCATTGTCTGGGTGTAAGTTATTTTTTGTTGTTGTTTATAGGCCCCCTTCAGGAAATGTGGATGAGTTTTTGGACCTGATTGATAATATGTTGGAGAAAATACCGGATTCGCAAGTGCCTTGCTTTATAAGTGGTGATTTCAATATTGGTTTGAATAATGTGCAAGATGTGAACTTAAAAGCAAGAAGTTTTTTGAATCTTATGTATAGTTATGGCCTTTCCCCTCCTGTTAATATTCCAAATAGAATATCTGGAGCTTCTTCATCTGTGATTGATGATCTGTTTTTGAATGTTAGCTGCGACTTGTCGCGAGTGTTAGTGAACGACGTTTCCGATCACTGTGCTATTGTGATCCGTGCAGCTATTAGTTGTTGTCGTCAAGGAGGTGGTATGACTGGAGTTAATCCGCCTATAATTGATAAGAAAGCCATATATAGATATAGGACTAAACTTACGAATGAGTCATTTGAATGCCTTGATGGTACTGATTGTGTTAATGATAAATTTGGTAAATGGTATGATAAACTGTTTAAGATGTTATATGAAAGTCTAGAGTTCAAACAAAAGCGTAAACGTTATGATGTTGCAAAGAAACCATGGTTATCGAAATCACTACTTAAATCGATTGATAAAAGACAAGAGATCTATGAAAAGTCTACTAGATCTGGATCTCAATCTGATAAAGATATGTAAAAAAGTTATAATAGGAATCTTAACACACATCTAAGACAGTCTAAAAATCTCTAGTGTGAAAATAAGTTTAAATAAGAAGAAGGTACACCTGCGAAAACATAGAGAATTATCACGTTGGTAGTAAACTCTCGTGCCGCCCCGACTATCCCTGACATTCCTGATGCTCACTCGGATAATCAAGTTGCTAATATAATGTGTGCACATTTTACTGATATTGGTAGGAGTGTATCTGATAGTGTTGCGCAGTCACCCAGTGATGGCTCTTATAATGATTTTCTCGATGAGGCAGCTGAAGTCTCTATATTCTTAAGACCAGTGACTCTTGCAGAGCTTGAGACGACGGTGAAGTCAATGAAGAATTCAGCAGCTGGGTCGGATTTTTTCAGTGTTAGAATTCTTCGTTCAGTTTTCTCTATTATTTCAGGTCATTTGTTGCATTTGATTAATTCATGTTTTAAGAGTGGAGTTTACCCGGATTGTTTGAAAAGTGCTCATGTGGTACCCCTGTTTAAGAGTGGTGATAAGAATGATATGAATAATTACAGACCAATATCAATGCTCCCAATAATATCGCGTCTGTTTGAAAAACTGATTTATGTAAGAATGGTGGATTTTTTAAATAAAAATTCTTATTTTCACCCTACTCAGTTCGGATTTCGTCATGGGATGTCAACAGAGCAAGCTTTGCTTTTTTTAACAACATTTGTCAATGATTCGTTGGATGCGGGGTTGAAAGTTGCGTCTATATTTCTGGACATTATGAAAGCATTCGACTCTGTTGACCATAGTATATTATTATCAAAATTAGAGCATGCCAGTATTCGTGGTAATTTTCATAGTTTGATTTTGTATTTTTTGAGTGGAAGGATACAGTGTGTTGGGGTTGGGAGTGTTCATTCTGATTATATGAATGTGAGATGTGGAGTACCACAGGGTTCTGTGCTTGGACCCTTGTTGTTTTTAATCTATATTAATGATTTGAATGCGTGTCTTAAAAGGATATTTAGTCATGTGGGACCTGCAGCTAGAAGGTCAAAGATGATATTGCCTAGCTTCGCTGATGACACACAGTTTTCTGTGGCAGCTGTGACTGAGGCAGATTTATTTCTGCTTTTAAATACAGGAATGAGTTGTATTGAAAGATGGATGCGTGTAAATAAATTATGTTTGAATCATAGTAAAAGTAAATTTATTCTATATGGAAGAAGTACTAATTATTATCCTTGGATCCATGGTATTCAACTAGAAAGTGGGATATCTCCAGAGACATAGTTATGTCCAATATCTTGGTGTCCAAATTGACGAGTGTCTAATGTTTAAACCTCATATTGAATCACTGTGTACAAAAATTGCCAGGAATGTTGGAATGCTGCGGAAACTGAAACATTTTTTCCCTCCTAAAATTTTAAGAATGCTGTATTTCTCGCTGGTTCATCCGTATTTGTTATATTGTGTAAGTGTTTGGTCAGCGACATTTATTACTTATCTACTGCCACTGAGGGTTCTACAAAATAAAGCTGTTCGTGTTTTATCTGGAATGCGAGGTTCTGACTCGGTTCGAAGGCAATACGACGGTATTAAGATTATGCCACTTTTTGGCCTAGTTAAGTTTTACACGGCATTGTTCATGTTTAAAAGTTTTAATAACCTGCTACCTGCATGTTTCTCGATTGCATTTACTGAAGCTCAACATAGGTATGAGACAAGAAATGCCCATTCCATACGAACCCCGGTCCCTGTAACAACAAAGTCTACATTTTCTATCCGTTTTTACGGCCCGGCTGTCTGGAACAAACTTCCCGAGGAGGTAAAAAACAAGACAGATCTGGAAGAATTTCGAAATTCCCTCAGAGTAAGCTTTTTTTATCAATATGGAAGATTTTAGTGGTTGTGTGTAGAGAATGATTGGTTGAATGTTGTTGGTGAGATGATTGTTTGGGTTTTGAATGGATGAGTGATTTATTTCCCTTTTTTTTTCTCCTCTATTTTTGTGAATGTTGTGAGTTGTGTTGCGTTGTTTGCGTGGATGGTTCTCAAGTTCCCACTTTTTTGTTGGAGGGGTGGGAGAGGGAGGCGAGAGAAGATATTTATTTGTTTTTGGGTTGGACCCTTTTTGGGTTATATTAGGGTCCGAGGAAATAAATGATATTAATAGAAAATATTTTTTAAAGTGTTTTTCTTTTTTTTCGGGTTTTGTCCGGCATGCAGTAATGCATTGTATTGTGTTTTTTTAAATGAGATGTTTGTTTATTTATTTATTGTAACCCGTTTGTAAATAAAAAAAAAAATATGCATAAGGGTATAAAGATGAAACTTACAAGGAGTTTTGAGAGAAAAGGTGGACTGAATCACAAAACGCCATCTGTATGCAGGTTGTAAAAAGGGTTTAACAGCAATATCTTAGGAGCAGTTTGGTGTGTGAAGTTGAAACTAACAGGGCTTGTAGTGAGAGATTTTGAACTAACCACAGGAAAATATTTGCATACTAATGCTACTGTTTCTAATCATACAACAATTATTGTTGCTATTACTACTACTTTTATTACTACTGCTTCACTAAAGCTTAGGCTACTACAAGTAATTCTTCTCTTACTACTACTGCAACTACTGCTATTAAGACTAAGGCTGTTAAGGTGAAAACTTCTGATACATAGAAACTGTAGGGAACTAATTCGAAACATACTATGCACACACAAGTTGTCAAGCCAACGCATTAGAAATACTTTCAGCGTATTAAGCTGAAACTTTCATTGTGTGCTGAAGGGGATATTGAATAAACCAAAGGTGCTTTTGGTTATGCTATGGTTAAAAGCGAAGAGCTCATTTAAGCCAAACATGAGCAAAAATAAATTCAAGTAATATTCCAAGCATAAAACGACCACAAATCACTATCAATTGATAAATAAAACTCAGAATGAACAGAAATTAAGGTAAACAGCCAAGTCGAACTCAAAATGAGCAGAAATTAACATGAATAGGTCTAATAACCCCCATACCTTCTCAAGATGAAAACATACTTTGCTGTTTTGCTGAAAAAAATGAAATAAAACGTGTATTGACTGTTTAATTGACAAATACTGATTCCTGATATTTGACAAATCAAATAAATTAAACTGACAATACACAAACTGATTCCTGACAAGTTTTAATATTTTTTTTTATTTATGAAAGCAAAAAAAAAATGAAAACATTTAAAACGTTTTTTTTTAGTAAAGTGCAAATTATGTTCTGGTCTTGAGAAGGCCTTAAAAAAGCATTATGCTCTGGACCGACCAGACTCATGTTAGGCCTACTCATGTTAATTTTTGCTCGTTTTGAGTTTGACTTGGTTATTTATGGTAATACTTAGAAAGTGTTGTAATACGTAGTACTTAAAAGCAGTAAAAGTTACTTAATCTATCCTAACTTAAAATTGGTAAGCTTAACCTAGTTTAAAAGTGTAAACCTAATTTAACGTCTCCGATTTTAGAAAAAAATCTCTTTTATGCGTGTCTGACTTGAAAATCACGTTCACGTGTCTTTTCCTTTATAATCCCGTTCGCTTGTCTCTGACCTTCACAAACATTCCGTTTACGTGTTTCTGAGTTTTTGAAAAAAATGTAGTTGGCATATATCTGAGTCTGGAAGAATCCCGATCCCCTGTTTTTGACTTTTGATAAATCCCGTGCGTGTGCTTACGATGGTATACCAACAGATAAAGTAATTGAACCATCAACTCTCTTTAGAGTTAATCGGTGATCGCCTCGAGCGGGTACTCGATGTATGAGAATATATTCTTCCTTTGAGTGTCAGGTATAGTGATGCCAAACGGGGTGCAATTGCACCATTTTGGTACATTTCATATCTACCGGTACAATTTAGTACAATCCCAAAAAATATGGTACATTCAGTATTTTGTACTGATTTTTGTATTCTTTCATCTATAAATAATTTATTTCACCCTGATAATGTTCACAATAGTTCCGATAACAGACAGGCAAGCAGTCCCAGCCACCTATTTTCTTTTTATTCGTTAACAGACATTTCCAACATCCAAAGGTCGGACAAAAACATCTCTCTGTGTATCAAGCCTTACCAACTGAAAATGGAAAGCTAACAATGAAGCTATTTTAACCCTTTGGACTCGTGATGGTCGGGATTATTTCAAGACTCCCGAGAAGGGACAGTTTTTCGGGCCTATTGGAAGACAGACACCTCAGAATAAAATTTAATGCATCGACAAGAATAAGTCTCCTAGCCCTCTAGGCCCTATAATTGAAATTTCTTGTAGCCAACGACCAACAACGAGCTCCCAGAATGTTATTGGTTATCTAGTTATCAGAACTCCAGAAACAGTGATAAAAAAGAAAAAGCAAGGTCATAAGCAGTACTAACACCAGTGAAGAAGAATCTCATATATCCTCACTTATTTTGACCAATATTAGAGAACATTGTTCTGACGTGTAAGTTTTAGATCAGAACAAAAATATAAGAAGCAATATGGCTGTAGGGAGTGCTATTGCAGGTTCCAAGTTGAGCTGGTCTGCGAGCACTGCTGCAGCAAGGGAAGAGGAAATTAAGTCAGATAGCTCAGCTGTTGTTGCTAGCTGTAGCAACAGTGTAGCTGTATAAAGCGAGCTGTATATAGTGAGCTGTATAAAGCGATTATCAACCATTTTATGAAGCCAAGCTACGTGGAGACGACAGAGGCACCTTTGATACAGCTCAAGAACCCACAGCACTTCCGAGACATGAAAGAAGTAGTCCTTGGTAGTCGTGTAGAGGTTATATTTATAAATAACAAAATTTCGTTATCAGCTGCAACTGCCTTCAAAACAGAGTCTACGGAATGCATTATATAACTGAGCGACGAGATAATGAAAAGGTCTTTCAGTTTCAAATACTCGTTGGCTAAATATTTAGACAGACTGGACCCAAAGATAGCTACGTCTCCTGACCACTCCAACTTAAGTATTGTCCCATTACTCATCCAGTTTCAAAACTTGGCAAAGGAGACTGATGTGAAAAACGCTACCAAAGAATGGAAATGACTGCTATTTTTCCCGCTGATTTTAAGAAATGTGCACATTCTGACTCAGTTTATTTCTGCTTTAAAGTACTAGAACGATGGGATGGTTCTCAAGTCAAAAGTTTCCTATTCTTGGGTGAATTCATGATAAAAATGCATATCCTACCTTATTCTTCTGCTTGTGCCGAGAGGGCCAGTTCAACTTTCAATTTAAACAAAATAAAATTGAGAAATAAACTCGGCTTTACTACGCATAATGCTTTTCTGGGTGCTAAACGAGTCATTACCAAGAAATGACCCCCCTCCCCACGAGCATGATGACACACCTCAATAGAAGAAATACTGGAAAAGGATACAGAAAATCTGCAACTGCAAGTGCCACCACGGCTTCTAATTCAGATAGTGATGTTTAAAGTCATATTTTTGAGAATTTTTGTGTACAGTTTTTGTTTTATGGAGTAGCCATTATCTAGATGTTTAAGGTGATTTAGAAAGAGTGTAAGCCCTGGTCTCGATTTTGCCATTTGTGGGGACACATCCATCTTGACCTTACAAAGTGAGTGAAGGATTTTTCAAAGGTATTTTGGAGAAAAATATTGTTTCAACGTTAAAATATCCGGTACGTGTTGGATCAGACCATAGCACCCAATGTCACTTCTTTAATCAGTCTCAATTTCAAAAGATTCTTTCGTGCGTTGTTTGTAGGTAGTTGCGTATGTTAGGGGAAGGCTATATGCTTAATCGTCCCCTCCATCGAGATCTTCATAAAAGCGAAAAGGGAGATTTGTGTGCAAACTATTAAACAGAAAAACAGGTCCCCACAACTGCTTTTGGGCAATATTCTGTAAGAATACAAGGTTAAAATTCGATATTAGCCTCTGATTTGCATTAAAATCGTCATTTGGGACCAATTTTAGGGTGGTGCAATAAACGGTTGCAAATAGCCGAAAAATAACGAATTTTTTTGGCTTTTAGTAAAAATGTTAGTGTAGTAATATATGTTACTCCGAACCATTTCTTCAAGTACTGTCAGGAGTAATGTACTGTACTAGAATAGAAAGAAAAACGAAGGAATGGAAAAACAAAGTGAATGAAAATGTATTATACAACATTCACATAAATAGTACTGTAGGTCATCGACGATCCGCGTGTTACGCGAAGCATGACATGTTAAAATCAGTGTTTTGTCTTTGGTACATTTTGTTTTGAAGTGTTGGCAACTCTCGTCAGTTAGTTTGTAGTGTGAAAGTCAGAGGAAAATGTAAAAGAATTGCCTCAAGAGAGTATGTGTACATTGCAGGCTTATTGTTAGACTGAATGTTCAGAAAGAAAAATATCCGAACTATGAGACAAGCAGTAGGGAAGACATCATTGGAAACTTATGTATGCGTTGCCATACAAGTGAGTGATTAAATTTCTTTGGAGTACAGAAAAACTTTAAGATTGTTAAAGGTGATTATGCAAGAGTAACATATACAGAGAAACCATTGCTCAAAGATAGTGCAAGCTTAAAACTAATAGTTGACGGTTAGAACAAGATTCTTCCATGTGCTTGTGATAACTAGTTACCGGCCCATAAATAGTTTCATTATCGCTCTGATATTAGTATTCAAAAAAAGTTTGGAAGAAGACAGACCAACTGCACAAGCAATGTCATGAACTATATTTTAACTACATCTCGGAACTGTTAGCTATGTAAAACAACATAGCAATACACAGTAAAATGCCAAGTAAAATAAAAAGAGCACTGTTAGATAGTACATCTAAAAATATATAACGAGTAATTGGTGAAAAGCAAAGCACCCAGGAACGTTAATAGTGGTATTGATGATTTACCAACAGAGTAATTCATTGAATCCAAAAATAGTGATGAAGAAACGCTTTTTGAGATTATAGATGAAACCATGATAAAAATTGTGTATGACTCAAAACTGGATTAATTAAAGATCTCTGGTTAAGATCTAAGAAAAAGGGAATAAGTGCCCTGTCAAGAAAAAATATGATGAAAAAATTAATGGAACAGATTCTAATTATCCAAAGTGGTTCAATGATATTAATAGTCTGGAGCATTGTATGTGACACTATTTCATTAAAATGTTTTTTTTTTGTATTATGTTGCAATGATTTTTTTAGTTTTAAAATTTGGAGCGTTGAAGAAATGTACGAAAATAAAATAAAACCTAGGTTATTGAGCAGTACCAGAAAAAAAGTAGCTGTTTGGAATCAATAAAATAAAGTCTTTTGACTATTGCGGGACTGTAGAAAATTGTAAAACCAAAATTAATGAGCAGTAAATGAAAGTCGAAAAGCATGGTTACCCTGAAATCCTAGAAGAGTTATCACCCTAACACAAAGTCGGATAGTCTATGTCCTTCAATCCAAATAATTATTAAATAAAAGCAAGTTTTTCAACTGAAAGTAAGAAGCAGCATTTAAAATTAAAACGAACAGAAATTAATCCGTATATGAGGGGGTTCGCCCCCTAGTTAATACATCGCTCTTTACGCTAAAGTTTGAAATCTGTTCAAATTCTCTAAGAAAGATTCCTGAATCACAAAAGCCGTTTAATTAGAATAAATAGGTCTTTTGAAAGTAGTAAACAAAACTTTAACGTAAATAGCAAGGTATTGACTATAGGACTAACCCCCTTATATACACAATAGTATCTGTTCGTTTTAATTTTAAATGTTGCTCCTTACTTTTAGTTGAAAAAACTTGTTTTTTTACGTAATTTCTGATCGTTTTTAAATAATGCTGGGAAATCCAGCGCCGCCTTCATAGAATTGTCCCTTCCCCCTAAACGCTTCCTCCATGAAAGATACTCCCAGGTCACTCCCCCCTCCCGAGTTCATAACTTGCAGCCCTTCCCTCGCGGACTGTGGGGGATTAAGTCATCCTCAAAGACAGAGATTTTAGATTTTTCGACTAAGTTGAACAATATGGCTATCTCAAAATTTTGATCGGGTGACTTTGGAAGAAAAAGAGCGTGGGGGGGGCAGTGGCGCCAATTCACGAAAATGTAGGGGGGGGGCAAGGATTTTTTTTTCGATTTTTTTTTAAATTAAGATGCAAAAAAAAGAACAACATTTAGCAAACATACCTAAAACAGGGGGTAGCGGCGAGGTCGCTGCTTGGCAAAATCGTTGACTAATCTATCCAAATCCAGTTTCTTTACCTCCTCTTTTTCAACGGCCATTATCATGAGATCACTGAGTCTGTCGTTTCCCATCGTCGATCGCAGATAGTCTTTCACACGCCCTAATGCCGAGAAGAATCGTTCATTACTGGCAGTGGTAACAGGCAAAGTAGCAACTAGTTTCATCAGTTTTAGCACTGCAGAATAGGCAACTGGGAGGTCAGATAAGATTTCGATAGCTCGAAGAAGATCCATTTTTGAAATATAACTTTTTGACAGATGCAGCTTCGCAAGAGAAAGCTGGGATTCTATGGCATGGTCGTCAACACCGAGAATCTCTTGATAATGACACATAACTCTTTCCACTTTTGAAATTTCGAGAAAATTGGAACTTGAGGGGTCGAAGGCAGATAAAGCGTCGAGCAGAGGCATATTCTGCATGAAACGTTGGTCCATCTCACTCGTGAAACGATCTATTACCTCAAAGTACAGAAGTTTACCGCAGTCTGATTCAACTGGCTGACTGATATTGCGTTTACCGGTTGTTGAGTTTGAAAGAAAGGCTTTGAGACGAATGGAAATGGCTTGACTTCTCTTGTTTCGAGCACTGGTTTTAGATTGTGGAGATTTCGGTTCCTGGATATCGTTTAAAGCTAAGAATTCAGATATGTTTTTGCTTAAGTTGTTCCATTCGTTATCATTTCTCAGCTTTTGGAGTGTCTCATATGTCCCAGAAATCAGTGCAAGTGCCTTATAAATCAACAAACTTCCAGATTGAAGTTGCTCTTATAAATAATTTACAATGACTAATACTTTTTCCATTATGTGCAAAGTTGAAACAAAAGAGGCAGAGTTGATTTTGTCCAGTAGTCCTTTTGCTTCACACGCTGCCTCGCCGTTGGAACTATCAGAGACTGCGGCAACCACAGCAACAATACAATCAAATCTGGCCTTCACCTTCGAAATAGAGCGGACTGCGTAAAACCAGCGAGTCTGGACGGTCCTCTCAAGCTCCAAGACTTGTTGTCCGCTAATACGGTGGGATTCCACAAATACCTCTTGACGAGTATTGCTGCATTATATAAATGCGTAAAGTCTTTACACCACAGAGAAAAATTCAGAAAGTTCACTGATATTTTCTAGGCAGTCAGTCAAAACCAAGTTCAATCTGTGGGCGTGACAGTGTACATAAACTGCATGAGGCACCTTCTCCCTAAACTTTGCTTGAACTCCGTTAAATTCCCCACTCATAATGGATGCGCCATCATAACATTGGGCAATACACAGCATCGAATCTACACCAAGCTTGTCTATAGTTTCACAAATCGAGGTGGATAAGCTCTCAGCGTTTAATTTGTGCATGTGATAGCAGCCAATTGGTCGCTCCAATACTTTTCCATTTGATGTGTACCTGAGTAGGATCGCTAATTGTTCTTTTCTAGAAACGTCTTTTGTCTCGTTGACAAGAATAGCAAAGTAATTAGCTGATTTTACTTCTGAAATAATATCTTGGCGCAAGGCATTTCCTATCAGTGTAACTGCCTCATTTTGGTACTGATGACTGCAAAAGTGACCATATCGGCGCAGTAACTTGGCTTTCAGCTTTTCGTCGCCTTTAGACATTTCCTCCATCAATTCAACCAAATTACCCCGGTTTGTAGATGTTTCTGATTCATCATGACCCCTCAAAGCAAGCCCTGGCGGCCAAGAAATCAAATAGCACAAAAAATGTACTTCACATGATCTTTATTTTCTTGAACCTCTTGAGATCTGGACTGAATTAAGGCATTCGCTATAGATTTCGAAGTACCAGTACTCACTATCTTAAATTCCGTCCATGCTGACATACAATGCCTATGTCTTTCAGAACCATCATGTTGCTTTAATAGAGCAGAACTGTCTTTCCACTTGCAAAATCCTGACTCACTGAAAACCCTTTTTCCAGCAATTTCTCCAGCCCTTAGAGTCCCTATAGAAAAATGGTAGTAAGCACAACAAAACACAGAATTCAAATTTTTTGAGTCTTCAATCCATACATAAGTCTTATAGTCATGTTCACTGAATTTCATTCCGTTAGAAGTGGAAGCGGGATATCTCTCAAGAATAGGTTGAGCTGGTTTGTCGTGACGCGTCCTAGAGTTATCTGAGAGAGTTTCTTGACTGCTACTGGAACCCGCAAGGGGTTCAGTGATGCAGACCGAACTTTCATGTTGATCTGAGCCATTTATTGTTCCGCTTGTTTCCGAAATTCTGTCACAGGTGGGGGAATTTATCTCAACTAACCCGAGACTTTGGGCGCTGACACTATTGCCAGTTTCTTGCACTAAAGTTTCTTCATTTTTTTTCCGCATTTTCACCGAAAAAAATCCAAAGTTTGTTGTGGCTTTTTACTCATAGTTAAACGAATAGTAGACAATGACTTCACTCAGACACTGCAAGAGAAGAACTGAAGAAACACGTAGAAACTCACTTAGAAAATCACTCCCATACTCAACGGTGAAACTACCCCGCTTAGAAACCCCATAAACCAATCACTTACATTTCCTGTTCACGACAGTCCCATACACTCCACTGGGACTAGTTATCCCATAAACTATTCAACAACGTCAATAATCTGCTGACCAAAACCCCTTGAAACCCTAGAACACATTTCCTTTCCTAGCTACTAAAAAAGGCAATATACAAAACTCATAGTTTACAACGAATTCTTCACAAGAACAATAACAAACGGGTACTGACCACATGAAGCTTAGTTTTGAATGAACCCTACTCGGAAATAAAATAGTGTAGACACGCTCGCTCTTGGACATTTCAAAACAAGATTATATAATTAGGGCACCAGTTTGTTGGTCGTATTTATTGGACCAGTTGCTGGTTTAATATAGCACATAGCTAAAATAGAAAATAGCTGTGAAATATAAATAAAAAGGTAATTTTCAAAGTGTAGGGGGGGCCATGCCCCCCCCCTGCCCCCCCTAATTGGCGCCTCTGGGGGGGGGCCTAGTTGTCCTCCAACTTTTTGGTGATTTAGAGGGGCATTTGAAATTTTAATTTCCATTCAAATAAACTATTTCGCAATATTCGAGGACTGCTGGGTCGATACGAACACTCCTGAGGAAAAAAAAAAAAATACGTATCCGTGATCTTTCTTCTGGCCAAAAATACAAAATTCCACAATTTTGCAAATAGGAGCTTGAAACCTTTGCAGTAGAGCTATTTGATTGTTTTTTAGAGTTTCAGCTACTATTGAGCCGGATCACTCCTTACTTATAGTTAATTACCACAATCTCTTTGATAAACTTAAGAATAAAACTTAAACTAAAGAAACTTGAAAAGCAGGGTGAAACCTTCGGACCCTAGAAGGAATACCACTCTAAGACGAAGTCGCAGAATCCAAGTGCGTTCAATGTGAAAAGCAATAAAATCGGCTTAGATACAAGAAACTTGAAAAGCTTGGTCAAACTCTCTAAACCTAGAAGGGTTACACTCTGAGACAAAGCCTCATGATCTAAGTGTCTTTAATGCGAGAATTAATAAAATACATGACTTAGACGTAAATTAAAGGAACTTGAAATGCCTGGTCAAACCCTGAAATCCTAGAAGGGTTTGCACTAGAAGACGGAGTCGCATAATCTCGGTCCTTTCAAACCTGAAAATAATAAAAATATAAAAACGACTCAAATTAAGGAAAGATGGTGTCCCCCCAATGCCCTCCCTTAACACAAGGTACCCTAAAATAGAGTGAGGGGGAAGCGGAAAACTCAGGGGTGTGAGTTTCAAATATGTCAATCCATAGTAAGATATGACTGAAAAGTATTTAAATAAAGACAGTCAAAGAAGATAAAAATTAAAATTAAACTATTCAAGTGCAAAAGATAGAACAGGTAGCTGGTATGATATCTGTTATCTATGCCTGGGCCGTCCCCCAGGCGTCTTTCTCGTTTTTTCAGCCATTTACCAAGAAGTACATCAAAGCATAGATAACCAGTGAAAACGTTGTAAATTCAAATCAAGTTTTATAGAAGGAAGTTGAAAACTGTTGGGAACAACTGTTCTTCATGGAAATGGAAAAGTGAGTATGAAACATGAAGTAACTTGATGTAGAAGCAACAACCAAAATAAACCTACTAAAGTATAATCTCAAACTGATAAATTTCTTCAACGACTTTAGGCCTGTACACCATTTTAAAGCGTGAATGACCCATATCTTCTTGTAATAGCCATTTTTTCTGAAATTCATTCTATCAATATGATATAATTGGGTAAATTAGAAAAATTTGGGGTAGCCTAAAATTGTAGTTTAGACTTTAGACGCTTCTTGCTATCTTGGAAAGCAGCTGAGTTAGGTGAATGACACTTTCAGAAATCTATCCAGGGTCAAAAATATTCGAGCAAATTGAAAATGACAATGAAAAATGGGGAAATATTGAGCAGTTCATATTTTTGACCTATGAATAAAGTGAACATACCACTCCATGCCTTTTCTTATGCTCTTTCCGAATATAATAATTGTTTTTGGCGTAAATTCACTTCACCCTACCCAAATATACCAATTCAGGGTATATATTTGCGCACTGAGATGGGGGTAGAGGTAAAGTTCAAACTTACCTCTATAGTCAGAATTACATCCTGAATCCAAATTTAACATTCCTTTGCGTCGGAAATGAACTTTACAAGCCCCTCTCTCTAATGAGTAAATATATACCCTAGGGGTTGGGAGTAAAGTGAATTTACGCCAAAAGCAATTTGTATATTTTGAAAGAAAATAAGAAAAGGCATCGAGTGGTATGTTTACTTTATTCATAGATCAATAATATGAACTGCTCAATACTTACCAAAAAATGAGCAATATTGGACCAAAAAGACAGGTACACTAAAAAAATTATACTTTTCTATGGATGCTTGAATTATGCAGGCCTATCTTAGGTTTCATAAAATTTTTGAAGACTCGAAATTTTAGTTGAGGGAGGGGGCAAACTGTGACCAGGTGTGGATTAACCACATCATTTCGCTTGCTTAATATTGAGTAGGATTGAGTTTAAAACATCTTTGTCTTTGCCAAGCAGAAGTACTAAGTGCTTATATTCTCAATTTTAAGCAGAGCTGATTGTAGAATAGGCTAATTACCCCTTTTAACATTCCCGAGAGCTTATACAGTAAGCAGGTAATCTTGTACAAGAGACAAAGAGAAAAGAGGTGTCTAATATTTCTGTCCATGCCTTTTTCCTTTTTTGCATATTTATTTCAGCCTTGGTTTTAACACTGTTAAAAAACAGGAAGTTTTTTCAACTGAAAGTAAGGAGCAACATTAAAACATAAAACGAACAGAAATTACCACGTATTTGGAGAGGGTTGCCCCCTCCCCAACACCTCGGCCTTCACGCTAAAGTTTTTTAGTAGTTTTAAAAAAGCTTCTTGTTGTTCTACTTAAACGACCCTTGTGTTTCAGGAGTTTTTTTTTAAGAATTCGGACAAAATTGGAACTTTAGCGTAAAGAGTGAGGTGTTGAGGAGCAGGCAACCCTTTCATATATGTTGTAAATTTGTTCAGTTGAAGTTTTAATGTTGCTCCTTACTTTCAATTGAAAAAATTTGTTTTTTTATTTAATTTCTGATCGTTTTTTTTAAAGGACGCCTGGACTTAGCTTACTGTAAAAATGTGTTATAAAGACATAATCGGATGTTTGGCGAACATGAGATGCCATCTTAGAACAAACTTCCTCAAGAGCAGGGTTCAGAACAATCAGACATAAAATGCTGCAGTATGAAGACCTACCCAAAAAATTACATGCTGAGTCTATAACTGAAGCCAGCTTGAAGCTTACGTTAAGGGTCGTCTTGGAAGACATTCCCATTACAAAAATGGACAATTGAATCCCAGTCCTGAAAAATTTTTTGGGAGACTCAGAACTTTGTAAAAGCTTCAATCAGGGCAGATTTAAAACTACTTGGATAATTAGACACGTCATTGCCCCCGTAGAAAGAGATGGGCTAATTGTGAACTGAAGAAAGCTCATACCTCTTTAATAGTTGACGAATCTACCGATAAATCTTGGCAAAAGGTCTTGGTCCCTATGGCGAAGTACAAAGACTCCAAAGATATAGTTCGAGAAGACTTTCTGGGACTTTTGCCAGTAAGTCATGACAGTTCAGAAGGGCGAAAACGTCTAATATTTGGACAATTAGGAAGCCTAGGAATAACTTTGCAAAATTTGATGGTGATTGCCTTTGACAATGCCAGTGTTAACACTGGACATCAAAAAGTTCTTGGTGTGCTGTTAAAAGAATATGTGCCAGATTTGCTTGTGCTAGGCTGCACTATCCATTGCCTTTCTCTCTGTTCTGCATATGCAGCTAAGAAGTTGCCAGATGGAATTAACATTTTTATTCGTGACATAGTTGCATATGTGGCAAATAGCCCAAAAAGACAGGATGAACTAAGGATCTACCAAAATTTCTGTCATGTGGAAAACCATAAGCTTTTGCAGAATTCAAGTACGCGATGGCTCGCCCTTGAAGCTTCCGTTGAACAAATCCTTTAGCAGTGTAGCCCACTCCTTTTATTCAACTATGGTTCATTTAAAGATCTAAGCAATCAAAATAAACACCTGCAAATTTCAAGCAGAGTATTACCTTTTAAGCTAAAAAAAAGAATGATTATCATTATCTAAAGGGCTGGGCACACGTAGCAGATTTCCAGAACTGATTCCCAAATCAGCACCTTTTTTAAAAGAAATCAGCGTCGATTTGAGCTTAAATTTTTCTAGTTTTCGGCGCCAATTTGCAAAATCAGCGCCGATTTTCATCATGATCATCGCAAAAAGTAGGGATACAAATAAACAGTCAGCCAGAGATGTCTGTAGTGAAAGACCTCGCTACTGAGCTGAGAACTAAACTGAGAATTAAGCTGAGATCAATCATGCAACTATCAATAAATTCAAGTTGACTATTTGTGTCCATGAGTTTTGTTTTGAAAATCTAGGGCAACAGTTTTTTCTTTCAACCAATTTTTCTTACCGCTATCGTTTGTCCACTGATGCTGAAATCGGTTCCCGAAATCAGCTACGTGTGCCCAGCCCTTAACTTATTATTTAGAGCTTAATTTCCTAACTCTATTTTAAATACAATTAAAAATTTAAAGATGATATGTTTATCGGTAGAAGGATAACTGATAATTATGTGTAAATGGTGTAAGAATGATCAGAACAGTGAAAGGGGCTGTGCGCGCGGCGGCAGCCGCGCACCCGCAAATTTTTTGACTTGCACACGTTTTTAACAAATTGCACTCTTTTTTGGCCTTGATTTAAACTCTTTTTTGACATCGACAGTAGGCAACCCTGATGCATTCCCAGGTAACACTATAGGCAGGGCTTCCACTATCCCCAATTTTTTTGGGATTTCCCTGAAAATCTATGTGTCTCCCCGAAAAAATTTATTTTTCCCCGAATCCCCGAAATTTCCCCGAAAATCACTCAACCACGGTTTGGCCGCTAGTGACTATCCCCAGGAAACATTAATTTACATACCATAATTTTTCACTACTCTCTTGTTCGTTAATTTTTGTCTCCTGTGTTACTTTGCATAAGAACCAGACCGATACAATTTAATTCTAGACGGTTCTTTATATGTTCACAAAAGTATCACTTTCGTTTATTTAGATTTAATAATTTCGAATGCAATATTCCAAATGCTATAAGATTCTTACATTTACATCA
This sequence comes from Artemia sp. Qi Xiang Cuo, assembly GCF_049724085.1. Classification (NCBI taxonomy): domain Eukaryota; kingdom Metazoa; phylum Arthropoda; class Branchiopoda; order Anostraca; family Artemiidae; genus Artemia; species Artemia sp. Qi Xiang Cuo. Next base: position 10,397,687 of record NC_142811.1, read on the forward strand.
TTCGTGGTCAAGTATCTTGACAAAATTAGCCAAGAATTATACTTGAAGTTGTTTAACGGAACGCTCAGTTAGATTCTGGATTTTAAAATTGAACTTCTAAAGAAAGAGAATTGTTTTGAAAACCGAAGCATAAGTTTAAATTTGGTTTTCTTTTGCTACTGTCGGTTTGAACATATTGTATTAATGTTTAATACTTAATAATTAAACGCATAATATATTGAAGAAATTGATCTTTTTGCCAGGAATTCTTACCATTTAAATTTTTGTTTGATTCGGTGTGTAAAATTTAAGTTCTTTTCTTTTTATCTGAGTCTTGTATTTGCCATACCCCCCTTTATCCTCAAACGTATTCACCCAGCACTCTCTCACAATTATTATTCTGGTCCCTTCACCCTTGTAATATTTTCAGTGGGCGTAATATTTTAAACTGCAGTTTTAGGAGCTTTTTACGGTCTTGCAAACCTGTTAGTTAGGCAAAGGAAATTTTACGGAAAATATATTCTGCTCAAATTCGGGATAGCAAAGTAAATTTGTTTAAATAATTAAGGCCTACCTTTACAACTTCTAATGCTTTAACAATTAATAACCCCGTATGAAGGCTAATACTGAGATTAAAATCTTTTTTAAAGAAAATGTGATATAATTTATTTCTTCCTAAGAACTATCCCTAAATATGATCTTCTTACCATAAAAAATGCACAACTGCCTCCCCCTCCTAATGAGGCAAAATTTAGTTACAGACTATGTAAAAGGTCAAGGAAGAGGATTCAAACGGAAGTAACCCCAAAAATATTATCCATAAGAAAATTTACAATGCAGCTTAAAGTAAAAATTTGGGTATTAGGCTCATATTATTTTCTTGTCAAGTTTGAAATATTTTTGGACTTATTTATCACGAACAGTTGGTTAATAATGCCAAATAATGTTAGTACGAAGTAAAAGAATTAGTAAATTTTGTATGATCTGTAGCCTACAGCTATCATGTCCAGGCAGTAGATGGGCTGATATAAAAATGAGACTTCAATAAGCATTATATTCGGAATATGGATAGTCACAGGGTTGGTGGGAGGGTTGGGAGTTAATCGGTGACTATATAGTAATTATGAGGTAACCAAAAGAAAGAAAAGCATAGGAGAAAAAAAAATGAAAAAAATGTATGCTCCGGATGGGTATTTTCCGCACGGGAGTAAGTATTTTCCGAGGGTATTTTTTGTGGGGGATATTTTCCGCGGGGGTACTTTCCGTGGGGAGTATTTTCAGCAGGGGAGCATTTTCTGTGGGGTATATTTTTATGAGGAGGGGGAGGGGATATTTTCCGTTTTTCCGTGGGATGATTTTTTCGGGGGGGGGGGGGGTAAACACTCAAGTCCTTAGAAGCAGCATGAAAAACCAATAATGTCTCTATTGTCGTCAAAATTCTCTTTTTAATTTAAGTTTAAATTTACTTGTTTGGTTTAGTTCTTGTTTGTTTTAAGTTTTAATATTACCCCGTTCTTATAGGTTGAATTTGTCTATTTAATTTACTTATTTAGAAACCGCAAACAATGTTTGTTTTTGTTTTTAAATACTATTAATGAATTTCTGAGATTAATGACTTAATAAAAAATTGCTACTGGTATTTACAGTTCACATGTGTTCACTATTTTTCTTTTTTTTAAGCCAATTTTGAAGTTTTTACCGCATTATCAGCAATAATTGTTTTTAGCTATGGGTTCCAATCCCGGGCTCTGGCTCTAAAACCTATTTCGTAAAAGGTTTGATTTACTACGCAGATACAAGCCCTACTTGAGCCTGATAACGAAGCTAAAACCAATTTTGACTCCCAAATTTTCGCAACGAAATCCCATTTTGTTTTTTCCCCGAAAAATCCCCGAATCTTGAAAACTTGTCCCTGAAAACCCCCCAATTTTTAAGACTTATCCCCGAATCAGGGTTGCCACCGTGTTTAGGATTTTATTAGATCTAGTAAAAAAAAAATCTAGTAAATTTAAAGGATCTAGTAAATTTCCCGAAATCTAGTAAAAACTAGTAAAAACCCTTGATTTATAGTAAACAAAACTTTTTTTTATTTTCCATGAATTCAAGGACCAAAATTATCGTAAACATATGACAATTTACAATTTTCGCTTGTCTGTTTTACAATTTACAATTTTGCTTGTCTGTCTCAGAGACAGACAAGCAGTCACATATTTTCATAAACAGACACTACGCTTCTGGCGTCTAAAGGTCGACAAAATCAGCTTTCTGTGTATCAAATCTTACCAACTAAAAATGAAGCTATAATGACACTTGGATTTGTGAATCAAAACAAAAGCCAACCACCCAAGGTGCTTAGGTGAATCTCCTCAGTTTGAAAATCTTTATTGAGGAGCAAAGTATAATCACCTACGGAGCAAGTACTGACAAAACTCTCCAAAAGCGACCCCGCGTACCTCAGCGCCTCTAGAAGCAAAGTGCTGTACTACTTAATCGCTCCGAGCCAAAGTACTTTGCTACGAGCCAATAAATTAAGCTAGAGCGTGATTCAGGTGACGAGTGGCCGGGAAAGTTGTATTGAATTGTGTAACTACGGTATTTAGTTGCCAGGTTCGCATAGGTATGGAATCGTCTCCGGAGACGCGGACAAAAGGTCACTTTTTGTGTGTGGAGAGGATAGGTTTTGTAAGTACTTGTTCCGTAGGTGATTATACTTTGTTGAGGTGAAAGGAACCTGCTGAGAGAAATTAAAAGTAAGTACAAATGTAAAAAAAAGGATTTTTGAACTTGTAGGTTTCCTGAATTTTCAATCATACTATGGAAACGAAAGAAAAGAGAAAAAAAGAAGAGAAAAGGAAAAAAGATTTTTAAAATCGTATTGATTATCCTCCTATAGTAAAACTCGATGCTTGATGGTGCGCGTGCGGCATAGCCGCACCCCCAAAAAATTTTTTTGAGCATTTAGTAAAAACAGATGGGATCTAGTAAATTTTTCTTCTCCGATTTAGTAAATTCTTCCAGCTCAGGGTGGCAACCCTGTCCGGAATTTTAGTTTTCGAGAGTGGAAGCCCTGACTATAGGAGAGAGGGAAGAAAAGACGAATTAAAATTGAAATAAACCAAAAATATTCAAAATTGCTATTTCCCAAGTAGGGATAGCTGTGTGCCACGGTTTGTTGATTAAATCACAAGGGGCTCTGCCCTTGGGGTCCCTGACGCCTGTATACTCGTTTCGTTGTGCATTTTGGCCTTTGGCTTGCTTTGACTGTTATTGTGCTTTGTGCAAATTTTCCCAGATTCCTGCATACTGCATCTATCAAAGTGCTGAGAGTGCTTAGTAACCCATTTTTACCCTGCTTTTAAAGTTAGTGCTGTGCCTGCTTTTGAATTATATTGCTTGCTTATTTTATTTTTGACTGAGGGCTCCCTCCTCTGCTTGTAGCATTTTTGTTTTATTTATTTGACATTTTACTTCTTTTGTGATTTTATATTGTTGTTTTACCTGATTATTTTTAACCCATTGGGGTTTTTTTTGGGGGGGATGAATGACAGGACAATTAGGAGTAGGTCTAGTCCTGACACCCCTGACCCAATTAATTCTAGTGTTAGGATTTTGGCTTTAGGTGTTGAAGGTCCAAATGAAACCACAAGGTTGTTGACATTGGGTAGTAGTACAGTCATTGCCAAAAATTTTTTTGAACATCTTCATAATCATGAGTGCAGGGGCCATTATGGTTCAATGTTAGAAAGACTTGGACCAGATGGCTTCATTATAATAATAGCTGCAAACCAATCAATAGCTACAGCCATACTTTCAATTTCAGATATAGCTGTAAATGGTTGTAAAGTAAAGTTTGTGCTTGGTCCTAGTTCCAACCCTGCTTTGATAAGAAATAGAAAAGGAATTGTTTATATCCCATCTGAAGAGGTCACTCATCTGGATGACTTTGTTAAGGAGGTCCAAGTTGATAATAGAATAGAACATGTGGCATTGACCTTTAAAACACCAAGCCCTTCAGTTATCCCCCTGGTTTTCACCTTCAGTTGGAATGTTCAATTCCCTCTTAAAGTCTTTGTTTGGGATGGAAGGAATAAGTTCAGCAGTTTATATCCCGGGCAATACAATGCTGCAATTGCCAAAGTTTTGGCCACATGGCTTCAAATTGCTGCAGAGGAAGAGAATGCCTACTGTGTAGTAGACAACATACTCATAATGAATGTCCCAAATTAAAAAAAAATAAACAAGATCGGGTACTCAAGTGCCCTAACTGCAGTGGTAACCATGCTGCTAATGCTAGAGAATGCCCAGTATTCATGGAGAAGAAAGCAATTGTTACCTATTCCTTCACTAATAATGTCCCCATGAGGACTGCTGCCGAGGTCCTGAAGAAGGGACTTCCAACACAAGCCAAATATGTCCCTATGGCCCATAAAGACTCCTTCCTTCCTTTGACACCTAACCACCATCCAGTTGAGGACCTGAACAAGAAATATATGACCATGTTTGAAGGTGTTACAAAGCAGATCTCTTATCTGGCTGAGACAATAACATCACTTTGCAAACTAATATCTCAGATGATGCCAGCTAATCTTCAAAATGCAGTCCTTAGCCTGTCCAACATTGCTGAAAACCTAAACAGAGTTGAATCAAGCCCTACAACCAGTAACAACCCACCCCAAACCAGCAGCCCAAGGGCCCTTGAAAGAAAACGTAAAGGAAAAGAAGGTAGTAGTAATAAGCTACAAAGACCCAGGTTAGCTCCCTCACACACAAATGACTAGCTCCCTTTCAGTGTTCCAACTAAATATCCGGGGATTCAACCAAGCCAAAAGAAAAGAACTCCAAAATATTTTAGTCAGGCATACTCCTGATATTTTCTTACTTTAAGTAACTTTCTTAAAACAGGAGAATATTGTCCATGATTTCAAGGGGTACAATATTGCCCATTGGGACAGTCCACAAAACAGGTGGTGGCCTACTGTCTCTTGTGAAAAATGACCTAGCTTTTAGAATACATGACCCCAGTCCACAAGGGGAAATGGAGGTAGGCATAATTGACATAAAGCTACTGGGAAGTAACAAGTGGATTAGTATTGCTAACTGTTATGCCCCAAAGACAAATAAATTCTCCCTGAATCAATTCAAGCTGATTGTGAGTGCATGTGGCCCTGTGAAAATAATTAGTGGTGACTTTAACCTGCTCCACAGAAGGTGGGATACTGTATCACCAGAAGATCCAATTGCAACCCCTCTAACCGATTACATCCTGGAACCCATAAATAAGTTGTCCCTTGTCACCCCCAAAGACCTAAATACATGGCTGAACCCTCAGACAGGCAAATACAAAACCATTGACCTCACTTTCACATCATCAGATATTATAAATAGTGTAGAAATTCAGAAACCCTGTGACTTTGATTCTGACCATGAGGTTCTATCATTAACACTAGAGATCAACCCAGTAAGGTCAAGGTTCCAACCAGTGAAACTCTGGAAATTCCAAGACAAACTCTGGAACTCCTGGAAACACAACTTAAACCAAAAGGCTTCAGAAATTAAGACAAGTGACCAGTCAGTGGAATCATTATCTAATAAGATTACTTCAGATATAATAGCTTCTTCAGAAATAATATTTGTTTAAAAACAACCTCATCCAAAGATAAAAAATTCCACTCCTCTATGTAAAAATAAATGCAAGAAAGCCTACATAGAAAATAAAAAACCAAAAAATAACTTCTCTAGATACCCCTCAATTGAGAATAAAATAGCTTTCAAGCAAAAGACAGCAGAATTCAAAAAGACACTAAAGACTGAGACACAAGATGGATGGAGAAGGCTCATTGAAGACAAATTTGGCCACAACACCCCTGTTCGAGAGCTATGGAGAAATTTCCAGGTTTTTTCAGGTAAAAAAAAGAAGAACACCCATCCCTGCAGAAATACAGATGGGAAGGACTACAGAATTTTCAACCAATGGGAAACTTAATCTCTTCTTAGAAAAGTTTCTGAATGTAGATACACCATTACAGTTCACACACCATCAACTCAGTCTCAAAAACGGTACTGTTCCATTTTCTCACTTCAGCTTTCAGGAAGTTAAAGACACCATTTCAAAGCTCCAGCCTGGTGCAACTGGCCCTGATGGAATTCATAATTTAATGTTGAAAAATTTGCCAGATACATTTGTTGAGCTACTGACAGAGTTATTCAATAGATCTGTCATAGAGTCATCAATACCATCTGAATGGAATAAGGCAACAGTGATCCCACTGCTCAAGGCAGGAAAAGACCCTAGGCTGGTTGATTCATACCGCCCCATATCACTCACCTCTTCTGTTGCAAAACTAATTGAGAGGGTAATAAAGCAAAGAATTTTAACCCCATTATCAGATCACACTCAAATTGAATAGCTCGGATGTCTCCCAAGAAGGAGCATCATAGATGCCTTAGTTAGACTAGAGCATCTAATCAAACAAAGCTTCAAAAATGGAAAAGCAGCACATGTGATCTTTTTAAACATGGAATCAGCATTTGATAGAGTAGATGTGAGGCAACTAATCAGAAAGCTATCTGTAATGGGCTTACCAGACCCACTGGTAAATTGGATCCGCCAATTTTTGATGGGTAGGGAGGTCCAGAGTTCCCTGGGGGGCTCCTTCTCAGAATTTAAGAGGAAAGCCTTTGACATTGGACTCCCTCAAGGGGCTGTTCTAAGCCCTCTTCTCAGTTTATTGTCATGATATAAGCCTGGAAAATGTTCTTGGAGCAGAGCTCTTTCTGTATGCTGATGATATTGCTGTTGCAGTTGTGGGGAGAGACCCTGCATGCTTACAGTCAGCCTCTCAAAAAGCTTTAGATATGCTATCAACTTGGGCAAAAAGTAATAATATGGTCTTCTCAAGCCATAAGTCAGTTAGTGTGTTTTTCCACAATTTGCATAACCTGGATGCTTTCAAACCACTGGTGAAACTGAATGGACATGGGATTGTGGTTGCAGAACATGCACGCTTTCTGGGAATTGTATTTGACCAAAAACTGACATGGAAACCCCATCTGGATGAGCTGATTGGCAGTCTCAAACAAAGACAAAACTTCATTAATGCTCTCTGTCTTGGAAGAAGAGGAGCCCCCACAGTCTTTGCTTCAACTATTGTCAAGTCAGTGGTGATATCCAAGATAGACTATGGATCATTTATATATGGTTCTGCTAAGAAATGTCTCCTCAAGAACCTTGACACTACCCTCCATGCAATCTTACGAAGAGCACTTGGCTGCCTAAAATCAACTCCTATTGCAGCTATGTACTGTGAAGTGGGGATCCAGTCCCTTCACTCCAGAAGAAAATATCTCCTCGAAAGATATTTTGCAAAGAAGATAAGACCCAAGAACCACATTATCCACAAAGGAATCACTAACCATCACAACCCTGATGTTTATTACAAATGAACCGGGATGCCCTCTTTTCAGAGATTCCTTTGCCATTTTGGCATGGAAGAGTTCATATAGAATGGCAGGCTGACTGAAAAATTTGGATGATGATTCTCCCAGCGCCTCCAAAGGAATTGCGGAATTGATTATTCCTAAGATCAGCATTGAAAAAAAGGAGGACCTCCCCCAAGCTGTGATGAAAATCATATTGCTGGGAAAGTTTGCAGAATACCAGGACTACATCCAAGTTTACACAGATGGCTCTAAGAAAGAAACAAAATGCAGCTGCGCAGTATTTATACCCTCCCAGGGCCTGTCTCTTTCCTACCGTTTACCCCCCTACCTGACAATTTTCTCTGCAGAACTTATGGCACTTAAGTTTTCTCTTCAAGCCATAGCAAGCCAAACAGAGACCAAAAATCGGAAGTATATTGTCTGCACTGATTCACTGTCAGCTCTGGACTACCTTTCACACCAGCAGCACCAAGCAAGAAATGTTGCCTTGGAGATTGAAAATCTGACTACACAACTTGCAAGAAAGGGTATACCAGTCCTATTTATATGGGACCCAGCACACTGTGGTATAAAGGGAAATTAATTAGAAGACCAGGCTGCAAAACAAGCCTCCCATCTGGGTCTGATCACTCAAACCCCTATTGCTGGACCTGAATTCATGTCTTCAATTAGTTCAGAAATTTTGGAGGAAGAAGAGGCTTGGCTCCGTTTTTTCCATACCCAGCTCCTGGATCTGTATAATTACAAGCAGCCATCAAAAGAAATGTACCTCTCATCTCGCATTCTTTCAACTTGTCTCTTTTGTGTTAGATGTGGCCATGCAAGGACTAAATCAACACTCTTACGTTGGAAAATGACCCCTACCCCCAACTGCGACACATGTGAAGTTTACAAAGACATACGTCACATCATCTTCAACTGTAGAAAATATGAAAATGAGAGGGAAATACTAAGGAATTGCTGTAAGAGGGCATTTAAAGCATTCACAATGTGCTCTGTTCTGGGACATCACATGTCTCCTCCTTGGGCTAGATAACTAAGCATAAACCTTTTCGGTAGATTTGTTAAGACTTAGTTCATTCCCTTTAAGGTTTTTTTTTTTTTTTTTTTTTTTCTTTTACACCCTTATATTATCTCATTTTAGAGTCATCACAATTTGTATATTTTTTCTTTTTATCTATGTTCTATCAGTTTTTTTTCTTTTTTTTTTTTTAGTTGACGCATGTGACAGGAATGTTGTATATTGGCATTATTTATTTAATTGTGTTTCAATTGTATTTTAATTGTTTTATGACAAAGCAGTACCGAATTACTCTGATTCTTGTTTTTCGACGCAGGCATTTGCTACATGTGAATGACCAATAGCACAATAAGTGATACCTGACATGGCTCAATGAATATTGACTAAAGTGACACCCAAGCAAGCTAGTGATTACAGAAGGCACAGATTAATCGAGTGATACGAACGCATATGACTGATTGGTCGAACGCGTCAAACCCCAAACAAAAACAACATAGGAGAGAGGCTGTTATGAAGGAAATATCTTGATAAAAAGCAAAACTAGCATATTTATAAAGAGTAGTCGAATTCTCCACTCTCTAGAAGGGGATACCACTAGATGGCTAATTTGAAAGTGTATAGCCTAGCCTATATAGGCTATACAAATCTTTAAATTAGCCAACCAGTATGATAAGTCTAGGAGCCCAGCTGGACATAAAGAAACATGTTAAGAAAACAATTCTTACTCCATAATATGCAAAATAATTATAGTTAACACATTTTGTAGTAGGATAAACTTTATCTTCACTTCTTTCCTTGTTTTCTAAGAAATTCATGAATTTTCAGAACCTATATAGGCTAACCGGTAAAAGTTCTACCGAATAATATTATTGACTTACGCATAAAGTGAATATACCACTCGATGCCCTTTTTTATGCTGATTACAAATATAGTAGGATAAGACACCCAGTAGTCGGCCACCTGCCTATTCTCAGACAGAATGTAACTAACAGGGAACCTATCTCTAGGCTAATGTGCTTAGAAAGTTTTTAGAAGGCAGGTGTCTAGTGTAATGTTCCCTGTTAGTTACATTCTGTCCAAGAATAGGCAGGTGGCCGACTACTGGGTGTCTTACCCTAATCATTTCTATTAGAAATTAATTTCAGCCCCCCCCCCCCATATTTGCCAATTCAGGGTATATATTTATACAACCTAACCCTGAATTGGCATATAGGCTAGCCTATAGGGGGGTGGGCTGAAATTCATTTCTGATAGAAATGATTATTATACTTGTAGTCAGCATAAAAAAAGGCATCAAATGATGCATTCACTTTATTCCTTACTCAATAATATGATTTGGTAGAACTTTACCAGCTAACCTATTTACAGAATATATCCCCATAATATGCCACCAATATATACCCCCACCCCCTAATGTGTAAATATGCAGTAACCCCCAAATAACATTCATTTGCACCACAGATTAACTTTACCCCTATATTAGCCATATGGTGGATATTTCTCTATAAGGGACACCACAAGATTCTGCAAACTACTTTAAACATTTGAAAATACTTGATCTATTGACATCATTCCCTAGGACATACTAATGAACTTTACTGGTAAAATTTTAGTTTACCTACTTTTCATTATCTTTGTAAGGTGTTAGCTTAGGAAAATTAAACTTTCAGTAATGAATCCAGGGCCCAAAACAAGCTCTGAGAAGGTATTGGCAAGCCTATTGAAATTTGGCAAAACAACATTTTACCCTACTTTTTAGATATCAGTTTCTTTTTCACTGGTTTTAGTTCTGAAAATGCAATTCCTGTTATTTGAGTGGAAATTTTAAGCCAAATCAATGGGTTTTCTTCTAAATTTAGGAAATGTATTTGCAGATCTTTGGAACCTCATAAATTAGGACTGAACAAATTTCTGAAGCTGAACACAGTTTTCTTGTGCTTCATAAGCAGAGGTTTTATTTTGCAAGGTTTTACTTTTATCAGACAAAGATTTTTTTAGGTCATCAAAGGTCACTGTCCTCTAGAGGGGGAAGGAGTGAAGGCAGGGATTTTGTCTATTATACCAATCATGCCAATATTTGAACTGCATGATGTTAAAAAACAATCATTATTTCATAATATGCAGAATAATTGTAGCTAACACATTTTGCATACAGACCCACTATACTTTACCCCCAACCACCCTAATTTGCTAATATATAGCCCAAATTAAACAAGTCTGATGCATTCTGTCACTTGTTTTTCTGATTCCAATTTTCTCACAATGGTTCAATTTACAGGCACATAGGTTGAAACAAGAGAGCTGCATTGGGAGAATAGGAAGAAATATATCATTTGTGCTATATATTTTCACATTGGGGGGGGGGTAAAGTATAGCAGGTTTGCATGCAAAATGTGTTAGCTACAATTATTCTGCATGTTATGAAGTAAAAATTGTTTTCTAACTTCACTTCTTGGGTGTGATTGCTATAATAGACAAGTGCCAAGGTAGGTATTTAAAAATACCTTTCCAGAACATATTTTATTTTGTAGACCCATTGCTGAAAGTTTCATTTTCCTAACCTAACCCCATTCAAAGATAGCTTAATGTAGCTAAACTAGAATTATATTACTTTACTCTCCCCTCCTCTAATGGTCAAATGGTAAACCATAAATTGTAAATTTAAAGAAAGTCAATGTCAAAGTTATCTAGTTTCAAGGTAGTATAACAGATCCTATAGTGAGGAAAAGATGATTGCTAACTACTGCACATCTTACCCTATAATCAGAAGTTAGCTTCTTATTTTGGTTTGCATTACCTTTGTGTTTATTTTGTAGATAAGATATTTATTTAAAGAATCACTATCACAAGCCCCCAAGGGCTAAATTCAAATTTAGATTAAAAAATATCATAAAAAATCAAATTGGATAACTGGCAAAGGATGCCAAAACTAAAATGAAAAAAGGAAAACCAGAATGAATAATCATTTGTTAGTCAATAATTTAAAGTGCTAATTGCAATGTTTGGTAGAAAAATCTTTATTTATAACCCAGGCACCTACAATAAAGAACTCTATAAGCAAAGCAAGCATAAGTGCATAATAACAAGCTGGTGTACAAGCACAAGAGCAAGGCATGAAATAATGCTACATCCTCCCTCAGCTATTTTCTAAAGGATGAGCAGCCTTTACCTCTAGGTGTGGAGATGTTGGGCTCACTCCACTAACTGCCAGTGACTTGGCAAATTATCACTCACTACAGGACACAAAAGAACACTACACCAAGAGGTGCTAAGCTCACTCCCATCAGCTGCCAATGGGATTTGGCCAAACATCACTAGACACAAATGTCATATTGTCACTTGGTTAATATTTATAGGTTTAGTCTCTTTGGTGGCTTCACCACTCTGCTGGATCTTGTTGCCTGAGCAGCCGTGGCTTGTGCTGGAGTTATACTAGACAGTTCATCTGCTGGCATGCATGGATCAGCTACAGCCATACCAGGCTTGGTGGCAGTTGTTGGGAGTCTCTAAAATGATATGTATGAAATCACACTTGCAGTAGTGTCATGGTAATCAGTAACCCAGCTCTGGTTGAGTGACCTTGATACAGCCTTGGGTGGATAATCCATGGCAGGTCTATCATCAGGCATGGGATAAGAGGCTGCTTTGATTAAGTGTCTTGGTTCCAGCAAAGTATCAAACCATCTTTAAATGACAGGTAGTATGATCTTGGTTTGTCTGGAAATTATAAACACAATTTGCACTTTACTGAAAACAAAATACATTTGAAATGTTTTCACTTTTCTTACTTCCATAAATAAAAAAATATCAAAACCTTAACAAAGAACTTATCTTAATTTTATCTTAACTTATCTTAACTTATCTTAATTTTGGCTCGTTTTGAGTTTGACTTGGCTATCTATTGTAATTTCTGTTCGTTTTGAGCTTCATTTAGTTATTGATTGTGATTTGTGGTAGTTTTATGCTTGGAAGATTATTTGACTTTATTTTTGCTCATTTTTGGCTTAATAGAGCTCTTTACTTTTCTTTGAAAAACTTGTCTTGTGGAAAAAGTTTTTAAAATCAATTGTTATAAGAGGTTAAAAGACTACTAAGGTAGATGAAAGGGCTCTGAATTTTGTATTTCCTCTCTTTTTTTAGTTAGCTGTATGGATCATGATGCAGAGTCTATAGATACTGGTGTGATCTTTGTTTTGGCTGTGTTAATGACCATTCCAAAGGCTTTGGCTGCTGACACTAGCTTGTTTGTTTCAGTTTTGAGGACATGTTCATGACTTTTTATTTTCACAATATCATCTGCATAAGCTAAATTTTTGATAAATTTGCCTCCAATAAATGTGCTGTCTGTAATTTTAGCAAGAGATAGAGCTGAATTTAGAAATAGATTAAACAGATGAGAGGATAGGACATAGCCCTGGAAAACACCTGCTAACTTCTGAAACTCTTCAGCCAGTTCCTCAAGCATCTTAATCTAGCTAGCAAAATTTAAAAACATTTCTTTGATCAGGGCTACCATGTTTTTGGGGACTCCACAATGCAGAAGTTTGTGCCAAAGCCTGTTGTGCTATTTTATATCAAGCTTAAAATCAATAAAAAGTAAGAGAAGTTCTTTCAGAATCTCAGTATGTTTCTCCATCAGTTGCCAGGTGGAGTATGTTTGATCTATGGTAGATTGATCTCTGAAAGCCAGCCTGAAATTCCTCTGAGGTGAAGTCTGCCGGGGATTTGAGTCTGTCAAATAGGATTTTCCAAAGAATCTTTGCTGGTTTGCTTGTCAGGCTAATTGGACTGTAGTTGTTACAATCGCCTTTTTGCCCTTTATATATGGGGAAACAATTGTGTCTTTGCCCAGGATCTGGGGAAGTGGCCCATTCCCCTCATCCTTGTTGTAAAAGGATTTATCAACAAATGCATGTTGATAATTACCAGTTCTTCTGGACCCAACTCTGACTGGATACCATCTGGTCCCTTTTTCACCCTTTTTGTAAACATGTAGAATTGTGGCTTTTGTCCAGGATCTGGGGGAAGTGGTCCATTTACCAGATGCCTTTTGTGACTTAATGATATATATACCTGTTCTTCTGGCATGTATCTTTTATAGGCTATATCAGATTTGCATTACGTTCACTTTATGGTTAAGGACAAGGTGTTTTATAAAATCTGTGCTTTCTAGGAAGTGATGGTGATTGTCTTTTAAAGAGGAGCAGATTTTATTTGGATAATTTCTAAAAAACGGAATATAAAATTATTATAAAAAAAACTTCAAAATGACTGAAGAAATTACACTTGTTGAGGTTCCAATTATTCAGGAAGGTAAGTCAAATTGATTATTGTTTTTGATTTTTATTAGATGCTGTAAATTTTCTTGTTTTTGAAGCCAGTGTTTTCAAGTCTTTACAAATACCTTCAATGCATTTACTTTATGCGTTTTTCATATTTTTTAGTCATATTATTATCGATGCATGCTGTTTAATCTTTTCTTTCAGTGGGCTTGAAGATAAAGCCCAAATATTTTAAATTTTAGTAGTATTAAGTAAAAAACAAACTTTTTCCAAAAGAGTTCTTTAAAGGAAAGAAGAGCCATATAAAGACTAAGCTGAGCACAAATAAAGGTCCACAATAATTCAAGCTTAAAACGCCCTGAAATTACAATCCATGGAGAAATGGAACCCAACATGAGCAAAATTTAAAATAAATGATCACATCAAATTTTACCAAATATTTAGAAAATTACCAAATATTTTAAGTTTTAATAGTATTAAGTAAAAAACAAATTTCTTCTAAAAAAAACTTTTTAAAGAAAAGAAGAGCCATATAAAGACTAATCCAAGCACAAATAAAGGTCCACAATTATTCAAGCTCAAAACGCCCTTAAATTACAATCCATACATAAATGGAACCCATCACAAACACAATTTAAAATAAATGATCACATCTGATTTGATAACAGATACTTAGATAAATGAGCAGAAATTACTCTGAGTGGGGTTCTAAACCCTATGGTTTCTAAAAGCCAGAATATAATTTGTACTTTACTGAAAAAAATCAAATGAATTTACTGAAAAAAATGTACATTGTCAGTTTAATATACATATACTGATATTTATTTCTTAAAATCTTAATTAATTTTTTATTTCTTAAAGTTATAAAAGTGAAAACATTTATAAGAATTTTTTTCATTAAAGTACAAATTATTTTCCAGCTCTTAGAACTCATAGGGTTTAGAACCCTACTTAGATTAATTTCTGCTCGTTTTGAGTTTGACCTATTTTAATTTGTGTTTGTTTTGGGTTTCATTTATTTATTAATACTGATTTGTGGTAGTTGTATGCTTGGTAGATCATTTGATTCTATTTCTGTTCATTTTTGGTTTAATGGAGTTCTTTACTTTTTTTTCAAAAACTTATTTTGTGCAAAATGTTTTTTTGATTAATTTCTGTTAGTTTTATATTAACATAGTCTTTTTCAGGGAGAAAGAGTGAGCCTCTTCTGAAGTTAAACATCCCTCCCTTCCTTAAAAACCTTTAATACCCCCTGTGCATAACTTAAAACCCATGCCCCTAATCTCTGGGTTTTTTTTTTGAACCCCTAAAGCCTTGTTATATGATATTTAGACTATTTTGAATAGAAAGGCTATCTCAAAATTTCTATTACGTGTATTTCGGGACAATATGACGTGTGTGTAGAGGGGAAAGAGTAGATGCCCTCTGATCACTTTGACTCTTAAAAAGGGCACTAGAGTGTCTGGTTACCAATCCAATGAGCCCCCTTTGAAGTTTTTATGACCACACTTTCTATAAAAACCCTATATGTTCCCAGGGCGAAACTTCCAACCCTTGCCCTGAGGGCTGGGGGGATTTGTTATCCTTAAAGACATAATTTCCAGACCTTTCTGATAGGTTTAACAAAATGGCTGTACCAAAATTTTGATTGGAAGTGTTTGAGGAGATGATAGGCGTTGAGGGATACATTTGCCCCCTGATCACTTTCGACTGATAAAAAGACAATAGTCCTCTCAATTTCCAATCAAATGAGCCCTTTTTGAAGCTTCTACGGCAAAAAATTCTATAAAAATGGTAAATGACCCAAAAGCATAATCTGTGACACAGGTTTCAAGGGCTATGGGGGGAGGGTTGTCATTCTGAATTACCTCTTTTTCACGACATATAGCCGAATTGAACAAAAGAATAACCTGAAAATTCCGACTACACAAGCTTGGGGCTATTGTGGCCGTGAGAGGGGGGTTACCTAGCCTTCCTACATTTTCGACTATTAAAAAGGGCGCCAGTTTTATCAATTTCTAACTGAGTGAGCGCGTTTTGAAGTTTCTACGACAACGCTATCTATAGAAACCTTAAATGCCCCCCCCAGGGCATCACTAACAGCCTTTGCTCTGGGGGCTCTCTGGGGTTTGTCATCCTCAAATACATAATTTCCAGAACTTTCAACTATGTTGAACAAACTGGCAATTTCAAAACTTCGATTGAATGTGTCTGGGGAAATGATGGGCGTGATAGGGGGGTTAGTTGCTCTCCATTCACTTTCGACTATTAAAAAGGGCACGATCCATTTCAATTTTCAATCAAATGGGTCCTTTTTGAAGTTCCTACGACAAAACATTCTATAAAAACCATATATATCCCCAGGGCATAACTTCCAACCCTTGCCCTGTGGGTTTGGGGGGGGGGACTGCAATCCTAGAAGACATGATTTCCAGAACTTTCCACTATGTTGAAGAAAATGGAAGTCTTAAAATTTTGATTGGATGTGCTTCGAGAAATTGTGGGTGTGAGAGGTGGGTTAGTTGCCCTCCAATCACTTTTGACTATTAAAAAGGGCACTAGCCCTTTCAATTTCCAATTGAATGAGCTCTTTTTGAAGTTTTTACAACAACGCTTTCTATAAAAAGCTTATATACCCCCTGGGCATAACTTACAACCCTTGCCTTGAGGGTTGTGGGGGAGTGTCCTCCTCAAAAACATAATTTCTTTCTGGAAATCAACTATGCTGAACAAAATAGCTATCTCAAAATTTTGATTGGATATGTTTGGGGAAATGGTGGGCTTAGAAGGGGTGTTATTTGCCTTCCAATCACTTTCTATCATTAAAAAGGGCACAAGCCACTCCAATTTCCAATTGAATGACCCCTTTTCGAAGTTCCTACGACAACTCCTTCAATACGAAGTGCCCTGGTCTAAAGAAAAATAAATAAATAAATAATACATTGTGCCAACATCGTTCTTTACTTAGGCAGCACTATTGCACTGCCTATGATTGGGTCTTGCTTTTTGTGTGAAGTTTACTCCTTAGGTGTCTCTGAGACATAACCTTTGTGTTCATGAAATATTGCCGGTATTCCACTTTTACGACCTGGATGCATATGATTGATGGTTATGCTGGGTGTATAACCGAACTTGAGAGCTTGTACATGCGCTTTTTTTATAACCTGGACGAACATTGCATTTTTTTTTCTGCTGGTCAGCATTTCCCAGAGCATTCTTTAAAATTTTCGACTTGATACACTTAGTTGTTCCTGAGATTATTGCAAATACTTACTTACTTATTTAATTCTCCTGCTGACATAGCGCCACCGTCAAGAGTGCAGACAGTATCCTTCTCCAGTAAACCCGGTCTTGAGATGTCGCGGGTACATCTTCAGGTCTTATGCTTTATTCGATTTAGTATCTTTGATTTCGTTCAACAACCCTCTTAAAAATTTCAAACATTCAACATAATAGACTTTGATATTTTTGAGCTATTGTACATGCGTATTTTTGACAACCTAGATGCTATTGTCCAAACGTACTTTTGGCAACCTGGATGCAATTTGTGTCTCATGGTCTAGTTTAATAGCCCCTCAATTTTTTGAGACTTTCAGCTTAATATCCTAAGCTGTTTCTGAGATATTGTAGATGTATCCCCTTAACAACATGGATGCAAATAGGGCCTTCTGATTTAAATCAACATCCTTCCCAGCATTCCATGAAAATTTGGACTAAATACTCTCAGTTGTTCCTGAGGTATTTCAGATTCGTTAATTTGAAATCTTGGATGCACATAGTATTCTTTTCACTTTGTTCAACATTACCCTCTGTATTCCCTCGGTTGTCCAACTTAGTACCTTTAACCGTTCCTTGCTAATACACCATTTTGATAGCTTGCATATAGTGTATAAGCATTTAGTTCAATATCCTCTCAACATTACCTGGAAGTACCAAAGACATAAAATTGAAAACGTTTTCTAAAACTTAAATCTAATCGTATTTGAAAACTGGATTTTGTCGCGGATTTTCGTTGGTTGTTGCAAATAAAGTTTATTAGCCCCGCCCAGGGATAATGCGGGAGTTTCTATCTGTCTTAGAGGCGCTAGTTCAGTTCGTTTGATTACAAATTTATATAACATATATCATCAATCCAAGTGGCAGCCCAAAGAAAGACATGACAGTGCTTGTTACTGGGCGACCACATATATCTGACTTAACTAACAATATAAATAAAATAGGAAACAAGACCACAAAATTATGACCAGTCTCTATCATGAAAACAAAAATAATTATGCAAAAAAGAATAATAATGATAACAAAGATACGTATGTGAACAAAGCCCAAACGAATTTTTTCATTTTACTCTTAAATAAACCAAGGTGCTTCGCCACCCAAATGCTTTCTGGAACGGAATTCCAAACCCTAAGACATAGAAATCTGACCGAAAAACTTGCTCTAGTTCCACTTCTGTTTTCAGTGACTAGATTATCAACATTGCGGGTACTGTATGTTATTTTCTCTGTAAAATACCATGAAATAGGCCAGGACTTGCACATTTCCAACATTGACACGTGAATATTCTTGTTTTATAATTTTAAAGTTGTCCAACACTAAGATTTTTTTATTTGTTAAAACACGCCGCAGTATCTTTAACTTTTTTCATCGTATCCACCAATGAGCCTATCACTTCTTTCTGAAGAATTTGCATTCATTTAAAATTCGAATCAAAGTCATGGCAACACAACAGCAACATTTTAAGAAATTTAAAAATAAATTTCTTGTGAATTGTTGTCTCGATTTATCAGTAGTTGTACTGAACCGATCGTGCTCAAAATCCTCCTCAGGGCCAAAATGTGGTGTTTTCTTTTGTGGCTGTTTATGTTTTCCCCACAGTAGAGTGTAGACGGTTTTGCATCATGTTACTATAATTTACTGTTTATCTTAAAGCTCATTCCAATAGGGAATGCAAAGAACTCCTCCTAAAAAAAAGTACCTCTGGACCCCACCCTAAATACTAATGAAATTGATCCATTTTTACCCCATCTTGGCTGGTCAAGCTCTCTATCACAAAGCTCACATGAAAGCTCAAATTCTGATAATAGTACAATGATCAGTGATGGAGCTAATGTCACCATAGATGATAATGGATTTCAAATGGTCCTTTCTAGGAGCTCAAAAAAAAGAAAAAAACGTCCCCAATCAAAAGTATCTCCCCTCCCCTTGTCCAAGTTTCTTCTTTCCAAAAATAGGACATTTACTTCAAAATTTCTCCTAATTACCCCCTTTGAAATAAAAAATATTACTTACAAAAAGGTTTTGAAATTTCAAAATGTTAAAATCAATGTTTCCTCTTAACATTCACCGTAATGGATCTTTGCTAATAGCTGTCCAAGATCAGAAATCAGCAGATATAATACTTAATCCAAAATCTCTTCTGAACACCCCAATTAATTCATCTAAATGGAACCCAAAACAATCCCCGGTAAAAATAGTAGCATATTATGTTCCCCTGGACACACCAATTGAGGAATTAAAAGAAGGGCTCTCAGTTAGGGTTGGTAATACAATCCCTGTAGAATATGTCAATCATCTCGGTAAACCCAACTCTAATAGGTTAAAAACAATTAGATCTTTCTTATTTACACTGAAGAAAAAATTTGATATCCCACAAAAGTTATTCCTATTTGGGCAAATCAAACCGCACAGGGAATACAAGCAGAAGCCTATCCAGTGTCAAAAATGACTAAAACTGGGACACACGAAAAATAAATGTAATGAAATTCTCATAGCCTGTGTTAATTCTAAAGGGTCTCATCATAAAGATTTTACAAATTGCAAAAGCACTCAGCCTACATGTATCAATTTTTAAGTCACACATGAATCAACCAATAATCACAATACCCTTCATATAAGAAACGACTACTAGGGGTCTACATAGCAAGAGAGAAGGCCATTCCATACCCTTTTGCAGCAATGGAGGAAAATGCTTCCCAATCACACCAAATAAAACCCATATTGAAACCAAATAAAACTCCAAAGTCAAACACTCCCAATGCATCAAGTGCTTCTTACAAAACACCATCCTTTAAGCCCCCAGCTCACATCTCTATCAGAAAGAATCACCAAGCCAGGAAGCCTCCTTTCCTATTGAGGTGAGGCTGCCCTGGCACCCCCCTCCAAACAAGAAAAAAACCATAAACACTACCAGGAATTGATCCCTTAACTGACTAATTGGATGCACAACCAAACATACAACCCCCAAGTACATGCTTATTAATTCTAAACTGAAATACACTTCAGACCGTGAATATAATACAAAACCAGAAAACAAATGTCATTGACAAATTGGCAAAAATCAATATCTCGAACCATATGATCATTCAAGCGAAAGCATATATTGCTTTACTATCAAAAAAACTGAACATTGATGCACTATCACATCAAAAGTAAATCAACAACACGACACATATCAATACTCCAGTGGATCGTAAGATCACTTTCAGAAAATAAGTTAAATGAGCCAATACCTTTTATGAATAATAATTCCAGCAATATTGCTTGCCTCCACAAAACTCATTTATCCCAAAATAAACAAACCAACTCTCTGGGATACACTATCCTGAGAAAGGATAGAACATCAGCGAGAAACGGAGGCGGAGTATCTTTAATAGTTTAAAATAATACAAAATTCTGTTGTATCAACTTTTCACATTTTATAAATGATGTTGATGCAATTATTATCCGTGTTTTGCTGAATAATACAGAAACCTACATATGAAGGTCTTTTAACCTTATTGGCCAAACTACAAATGTCTTGGGATTTTTCAGCTACATAAATAATTCTAATATGTTAAAAATATCATTACTTGTGGAGACTTTAATTTCCATAGCCTTTTGGGGGGAAAAAGACCAGCAAATGAAGCAGATAAGTTCATTGAACGTATGACTTCAAATAATAATGGATTATCTGGTGCTACCCCTCCAAACTGGAATATATATTTCAGCCCAAAAAATCGCAGATTCTCTACAATTTATCAACAAATTTTGTCTTTAAATATTTTGAATAAAATTTATATAAATAAAATTGATACTCTTTGTACTAACCACTTTGCCATAGTTTGTTACCTAAACGAGCCTACTGTAAACTTATCACATATCTCTAAATATATCATCACTAAAACAAATTTGCCTATATTCCAAAACTAGCTAAATAATGAAATTACAAATTTCACCCAAAATTCATGCATTTCAAACGCAACAGCTGACATGCATGCTGAAGTTTTGGCATCTTTACTAATAAATACAGCTAATCATGCTATCCCCAGGACAACACCCAGGAAAACCTTCCCTTAACATATTCACAAAGCATGGTGGGCAAAGGAGTTCCAAAGTAAATGGAAAACAAAAAAGGCAGCTAGGATAACGTTCTTTAAAAAACCATCACCTACTACATATTTAAAAAATTGCAAACAGAATCTAATCCAAAAAGGACCATAATAATTGCTAAATATTACTACTGGAACAATTTTGCTAATAGTCTCTCCAGAGAAACACATGAGCAATTTATACATAGAGTCATAAGCCGCATCTGTGGGAAAAAGACTTCCCCCAATTTACTTCTGTATGAGCTTATGCATAATAAGATCCATTATGACAATGATAATGAAAAGGTTAAGCTATTTGCTAATATTTTTTTAACAAGTTTGAATAAATAAATTATAGCAAAATGCCCGCAATCCTCATGACCCCTAGTTACCAACTATGTCCAAGATTCGAGCATATGACCAGCCCATTTTAGATCCAGGAAAGGAACAATGTAATTCATCATATTAGGCACAAACCTAGTAGTAGCTATGACAATATACACCCTACATGGATAAATAATCTCACCCTTCATACAAACAGGAACTTCTAAATTGTTATAATCATGCTTGGGCTTCATCTATGCTCCCCAATATCTGGAAATGTTCGTCCCTCCTACCAATCCTAAAGAAAAATAAACCCAAAAATAACCCTGAATCTTAAAGCCCCACAATGATTATTCCTGTTATGAGGAAAATAATGGAGAAAATGATCTATTACCAACTCTTCTTGTTCGTTGAGAAAAATAATATGATCCCTAACACTCAAACTGGATTCAGGAAACACCATTCCTCCACAGACGCTTTCATATTGTTAAAAAATGCAATAAAAGAACCATTTTCAAATAAAAATGTGCTAGTTGTAGCTTTCCTAGATTTTGAAGGGGCATACGGCAGTATGAAACACCAGTTCTTTTCAATTAAACGTGTTAACCTTGGACTACTCCCCAAACTAGTATTCTATACAAACCCTCTAATATAATCGACAAATTTCATTCTTTGTACAGTCTCAGCTTATTCACTCCTAAATACAATAGTTAAAGATCTTACTTAAGGAGCGGCTATAAGCTACCTCCCCTTTGCCCTAAATCTCTGGGGCATGAACCACCCCCACATGAGTCTACAATATGCTAACGGTCTGGTACTATGATCATCTGGC
The DNA here is from genome assembly GCF_049724085.1 of Artemia sp. Qi Xiang Cuo. NCBI lineage: Eukaryota > Metazoa > Arthropoda > Branchiopoda > Anostraca > Artemiidae > Artemia > Artemia sp. Qi Xiang Cuo. The sequence continues at coordinate 10,419,911 of NC_142811.1, forward strand.
AATACCTTAGAAATACCACAGTCAAAGCTGGAAAAGTCACTTTTCCAACTTGAAAAATTCTCTCAATATTCAGATTTACCCATTGCACCTACCAAGTCAAAAATAATCCAATTTCACCGAAAGCGAAATCATGTTAATGCAAGACTAACTCTAAATGGAACAACTGTTCCAGAAGATAATCATATTAATTAACCTAGGTCTCATGCTTTACTAAAAACTTAATTTCCACCTCCACATTTCAAACACAATAAAAAAATGCTATAGAAAAACAATTATACTAAAAAGACTTCTTTCCACACCCTTGGGTTGTAAGGAGAAAACCTTACTCCAGTTTTATGAGTCACATATAAAACCTCATATTGACTATGGGCTCATCGTCTATGGTGCATGTGCAAAGACCCAGATGCAAAAAATTAAAACAATACAAAACGATATAATACGTCTCATATTTGGTATCAGGATACCCACAAGCACCAGTTTTCTGCTTATGGAGAGTGGATTAACAACAATGAGAGAGATAAGTAGCTTTCTCTTGATAAAACATCTTACAAAAATCGAATCAAATAGCTCACATACCCTACATAATTTGTTAAGAAATCCAGCCATTTATAAAGGGATTGTTGATGAGTATGCTAACATTCAGAAGAAGTTCCCTGCACCAGTAAAGTCTATTGCACCTACTTTCCTCCAATCTCCTCCATGGAACCGGTCAATTCCCATAATAAATACTGATTTCTCAAAGGGAACTTAGGATTTAACCCCTAACGAGTTTGTCCAGAAAAAATTTGCTAAAATTAACACAATTGCTTATAAACAATATTTTCAAATCTTTATTCAGTGGCCCAAAAAGAATGAGAAGGTAGCATGTGGTGCACTCCTTCCTCATCAGAAAATTGCAATGGGTGAAAAATCTTATACTAATGTATCTATAATATCTGCAGAATTGGGTGCCATAATCATGGCATTTAAGCACCTTATGGGAATTAAACCATTGATTGCTACTTCAAATAATATTATAGTTTATTCTGACTCTTTGTCAAGCCTTGAGTTACTGTCTTCAGCTCCTCAGTATAAGCTGGATATTGACACTTATCATTGTCAAGGTATTATAGATAATCTTTCTTCAAGTGGCATAAGAACTTATCTTCTGTATATTCCTAGCCAATCTGGTATAAGTGGTAATCATCAGGTTGAGAAAATAGCAACAAATCCCATGAATATTGACCACCCAAATGGGTAACTAATTTCCATTAGATATATTTACTGTTGGACACTATCAGTTATTATGTTTCATAAGAAAAATCTTACTTTTTCCACCCTTCCCAATAAGTATTTTTCTAAAATTTATCATGGAATTCGTTCTGGAACAAATAGACTAGACATTCTTGTATTTTTGTATCAGCTCCCTAATACAAGTGGTTCAGTTACCCAGTCCCCTCATGGCAGGTATGATGTAATGAATAATGAAAAATTTGACCATTCCCTATTGGAATGGAATATGCTAATGTCCGGACAGCAAACTGTACATTGTAGATTGTTAATGTGCTTCAAACACCATAAAGCACCACTATCATCTAAGAGCCTATCCGACTTTACCTGCAACTAGAGCACAAAAATTGATATCTCTCACCTTATATCTGATCTCCTTGAGTCGAAAGATCTACTGAAAGGTATCTAAAAATATCTAATAAATAAGAGACAACCAAGCCAGTAGCTCTGTAGCCCACAGAGTGAAGCCAAAGGAAAAGGGCTAAATAGTATCAACTGAAAAGCCCGCCTCCTGTGAAATAGAAGAAGAAGAAGAAAGTCATACAACCCATTCGTATGAAATATCAGAGTGGACTAAAGCTTGTAATAAAACTAATAAAAAAATTTTGAAATTTTTGCTCCAAGTGAAAAATTGCTCCAAGTCCTCGTGAAATCTTTGTTGTAAATTATTACTATGTCGTTTCGTGAAAGATTATAATCTATGTAAAAACTAAGGTGTCGCGTCTGATACACTTGATGAACGGGCTCAATCACAAACAAAATTTTTCCATTAATATCCTGTGGCTCACCTACTCTTGAATGTAAAATAAAATTTGTTTTTGCAATATTAGCACGAAGTAAGCTCAAAGTAGTAAGAACATGTAAACTTTTTAAAACACCATTAATCTTCAAAATCAAGCTGTATAGACACCGACTAGGAAATTTACAGCAGTGCCACCAGCAAACGAGATCAGAAAAGAATCTGACTATTAGAACACCATCATATTAGCGTATACCAAATACAAAAGAAGACCAAGATTGAGCCTTTTGGGACCCCAAAAGTTACAGGCTAGTAGAGGAAATTTGCAGTTATGTTTTTTTCAACAGTGAAAATCAATCTTCAGTTAGACGTAAGTCTGGGAATTTGAGGCCTCTGGGGCAGATATAACGGTATCATTTAAGCTGTCATTCCAAAATCAAGGATAAAGAAATAGGATTTTTAGCATCTGCATGCCAGTTGGATGGTTGACTCTTTCTCTGAGGGGGTTGGAAGCGATATTTTGTATGAGGTCAAAGAAAAACTTCCAAAAATACATCTAAAAGACACTAAAGGTGAAGGGAAAAGGCATAATCCTCGACAAAAAGAAGGCTCGATAAGCGGTTCCTTCTCCTTTAAATCGGAAAGAAAATGTTATCAGTAAAATCGGCATATTGAGGGCATCTGGCAATGTTGGTAGCTCACTATTCATGTACAAAGAGACTTAGACCATAAATTTTTAGGGTTTCAATTTGGAGCTGCACTTGGTATTAAACATTTGTCTGTGAAAATGCTTAAGTATGTTTTTTTTTCAAGTGTGTATGCACGAATTCAGTTGGATGGACAAGTTCGTCATATTTTCGCAGGAAGTTTATTTTATTGGTGGGCTGAGAGTCACCACCTGCATTCTGTCCTTATTACTTGCTTGAGGTTCATTTACGACTTGCAGCACGCCCCAAGAGGAAACCTCCACGAAGATTTGATACCAGTCGCTTCGATGATCCTAATATACGACAGGCATTCTGTTTAGAGTTGTCTAACCGCTTTGAAGCTCTCCAAGTGCAAGCGAACGACGAGCAAACTCAAGGTTTGGATGAAGAGTAGTTGACCATACGTAAAAAAATGCACAAGGCTGCGGAACCGACGATAGGACACTACAAAACATTATCCAAGAAATAGATGTTGACGCAAAGAATTTAATTGGCTGAGCACATGTAACAGATATTAGACAGAAAATTGTAGTTATTCGAAAGATTGAGAAGAAAATGCCACTAGTCGGCTAAGAATGATAAGAACCAGTACTGGGAGAAAGTCACTGAAGACATGGAAGCCGCTGCCTCTAGATAGGACACCAGGAAGATGTATCAGCTCCTATAATCAATCAGCAGTAAATCACATAAACCTACTAGTACATCCGTTGAAGATGAAAACGGCAAGTTACACTCGAATAATAACGAAATAATTTATCATTGGAAGGAGCACTTTGACGAACTACTTAACCAGCACCAACTCTCCACAGCAATAGATGATAATCAGCGCTGCCATTATCCAAGTCGTAGCCCTAATGACCTGTAGGAACCAAACTCCCAGCAGTATTTGCAATGACGTGAATGTGGCTCCCCCCAAGTTAAAGGAAGTCAAACAAGCAATCAATTGCCTTTGAAGCAATAAAGCCCCTGGTCCTGATGCCATTCCGGCTGAACTTTACAAGTATGGAGGGACAACACTTGTCAGCAGGATTCATAAACTAAATTGTCGTATTTGGGAAGAAGAGATGGTTCCACAGGATTGGGGAGACTCTATCATCCTTCCAGTCTTCAAAAAAGGGCTAAAGACAAAATGCAGCAATTATCGCGGGATTTCTCTCATATGCATTGCTTGACAAATTCAGATCGGTGGAGAACTTTCCTCGATGTTCCAAATTGGTTTTGGTGTCCGACAGGGATGTATATTGTCTCCCGTCTTATTTAATTTCGTGATCGACTGGATTATGACCAGAGCAATGACGACTTTTTTAGGCGTTGAAGTAAGTCCCAATTTTGTGATCACCGATCTGGACTACGCTGACGATATCTGCTTGTTAGCTGAATCTCGTCCAGAAGCCCAATCTATGCTATCGATGGTGGCTGAAGAATCCTCTCTGGTTGGCCTAAAAACAGACTCCCTGAAGACAAAAGTCTTGGCGTCCGGTATATCATCTCAAGACCCCCAAATTTTACTAGAACAGTCACCCATAAACGAGATGCATGAATTTAAGTACCTAGGCTCTCTGGTAGACTCAATAGGAGGATGCACATCAGAAATACAGTCAAGAATTGCTTCAGCAACTTTACTCTTCACCCAGCTAAATCACTATGGAACCAAAAAAATGTTTGTCTGAAGACAAGAATAAGGATTTACCAGGCCCTTGTTCGGTCTGTCTTACTATACGGCTGTGAGACATGGACTATGAAAGCATCCGACATTCAAGCTCTCAACGTATTTGACCATTCATGTTTAAGGAGAATCATTGACACTAAACTCCATGATCGTGTCAGCAATGTCGAATTCCGCAAAATATGCTATCAGCGTTCTGATTTGGCCACTATAATTAAACAAAGAAGACTCCGATGGTTCGGCCAAACACTTCGCCGCCTACACCACACCTTTGTCAATAAAACCCTCAGATGTACACCTCTTTCGGGATGGAAAAACCGACACGGGGGACAAAAAAACGTGGCTTGCCTCTATCAAGGCTGACCTAGACCCAATCGGTGGCTTCAAAAAGTATGAACGAAGATGGGAAAAGTTCTGGCTCGATTTGATTGAGCCACTCGCAAACGACCGAGACTCTTGGCTTACTACCATGACGAAGCTACTGGACGCCAGGGAGAGCGGAGATGCTTGAGTCCTGCTACAAGTACAAAAAGTAAGAGGTTCATTTACAGATTTATGAGATCAGAAGTGGATTAAACTTTTTATCAATAGAGCGTAGACAAACCTGCATTAATAGAGTGTAGACAAAATTGGCAAGTATGCCAATAAAGCACATTAAAACGCTGGAAAAAGAGAACAAAGATTTATTGGACATTAGTCTAGACCAAAGTTGTTGCACTGTTACTTTAATCACTTTATATGCTTATAAAATTCATTTTTTTTTTTATTTCCTTGCGACAATTAAGGGTTTCTGCTGTTTGATTTTAGGGCTGTTTAATTCCTGACCACAGTTTATGTGGTCAAATTTGGTATTTGTTGACTGTTGTATGCGTCTCATTGTATCTTAATTTACTCAGTATTTACAAAAAAGATTTTAAATACATCAAACTTAACCCAATATTGTGTACTTCTTTTCCACTATTCAAATAAAAGATAGGTCTTAAAAATTATAGTTTCTTTTTATAGCGTGTTAAGAAGTCGAATACGTGTTGTCAGTAATGTTGAAGTTTTTTTGTTACAGAAGTCGAACAGGAACAACCTGTTTGTATCTTATTCAATAAAAGATAGGTTTTCATATAAAAGATAGGTTTTAAAAATTATAATTTCTTTTTATAGCGTATTAAAAAGTCGAACGCGTGTTGGCAGTAATGTTGAAGTTTTTTTTTTTTTTTACAGAAGTCGAACAGGAACAACCTGGTTGTATCTTATTGCAAGACCACGAAGTTGTTCTTGAGACAGAGGCGACAGAATTAAGAACAGATCAGTTCGACATGCCTACTCCAAGATATAATTCTCGCACCTACTATGACTTTTCTAGCCCATCTGCAACTCCCATGGACAGTGAAGGTTCGTTCCTTTTATAAGGTAAAATATCTGAAGTCGCTTAGTAATGTTTAATGTTAACTGGGTATTGAGACCAATTTTGAATTTGTCAAATGTAATAGCTAATGGAAACTAATTTGCAAACCAATAACTTCCATTAAAATTGAACCTTTCCAGTTGAAAACTGATTAATGTATTTTGACTGTGATTAATTTATCAAATAATTTTGCGTCGCATGAAATTCTTACATATAAAATTCTTTGACGAAAAACTCGACATCAACAACTCTTACCCTTAAAATGCAAGATAGTCTATGGAAATATTTTTTTTTATTATTATTATTTCTATCCAATAGAGTTGAGTCCAACATGTAATAATTTTTTACGGACATTCAACTTTTTTTTCTGCTGTAGGCTTGGTGTATTGCCAACTTGTTCCTGTTTTACCGTCTGATCTCGATGATACCCTTGAGAAAATGGCATTGCAATCGTTTGAAGAATCTAAGCGTAACTGTGAATTTATTAAGGTGGATTCAGTCTCTGATAATGACAAAGGTACGTATTCAAACACCTGAAAAGGAATAAACGTATATCTTTTGATGATTGCATGCTCCTGTAGTTCGGGCGAATCCATCCCAAGAGAAGTTTAAACTGAACAAATCAAACAGCCTAGAATCTGACCCAGCAAAACACAACCCTACAAAAATCAACCAGCCAAGAATTCAATCCTGACAACGCTCAACCAGCTAAGCTCAACTTGATGACACCCAAACCCGTTCAAAATTCAAATCATCCGAAAATCAATGTAGTAAAACGTAACAAATGAATAACATAATCAAAGGAAAATTCATTCTTGCGAAGGTGATGCCACAAAACTAAAATGTGTAAATAATTAAATTCTTACAACCATGTTTGTTGTTCTGCCACCACGTTAGAGTCCTCCTCCCCCCACCCTTGAGCTTTGGATAGGATCTTTAAAAATTGGCAATGTTGCATTTTGCCCGACCCAATATAATATATATATATATATATATATACTGTCTTTATATGTGAGTAATAATAGTGTATGTATTTATGCATTTTTTGGAAAATTTTTCGGGATATTCTCGCATAAAAAATCGATCTAGATAGGTCAGACGTCTGAGAAAAATCGTTAAGAGCCTTAATTTTGGTTTTTGCAAATGACGTCATATACTATGTTATTACGTCATATAAGCATTTCTTCTGACACCATAAAGTATTTTCTTATATGATGTCATGCATAGCATAAATAAGATTGTTGAGTTTCCAACGCAACAGTTATTTATATAATATAATGTCTGTTAAAACGCCCAAAAAACGAAAATTTGCAGTTGCAATTACTATAAATGACGATCCTTTGGAACCAACACCTGAAATATCAAACGTGATAAGATATGAAATTTGAGAACCTGGACTATCAATTGCGACACAACCAATACGGGCAGCTAAAGCAAAGGCCATTGCTAAAAAGTGAGGGAGTCAAAAATGAAACTGGAGAGCTGCAACTCAATAAAATGTACCTGGATAGCGATTAACAAAACGCTTAAACATTAAAAATGGTAGTAACGATGGCTCGGTCTTAGATTTTGACATGTTTAAGGTCATCAATACCTACTTTACATGTGTTAAAAAAAAAAACAAAGGTTCTGTAACATGTATTTAATAATGACGAAAGATAATACGAGGTTTAACGAAGCAAAAAAATTAAAAATGATAGCGATGATGATTGAGTCTAGGATGTTTACAAGGATAAGGACATCAATGCCTACCATACCTTTGTTAAAAAAAAAAAAAAAGGTTCGGCGATATGTATTTCATAATGACAAAAAATAAGCCGAGGTGTAAAGAAGCAAACAAATTGAAAATTATATCTATGATGATTGGGTTTTGGATTTTGGGGAAAAAAGATTTTTGGGTTTTGTGGTCCTTAGATCAAAGTCCATTAAAATATCCATATTATTGGTGATATGGCGCATCCCTGCTTAACTCCTGATTTGATACGAAACCAGCTACTAACCTCATTTCATACCTTAACCGTAACAATGCTATTTTTGTATAAGGCTAATCACCTTAATGTATATATCTGGTATATCATACAAGGATTGGACCTTCGCTAAAGCTCCTCGATCAGCTGAATCAAACGCTTGCTAAATTGAGGACAAAGGGTTTGATGACTCAGTTACTTCTCAAGTATTAATTTAAGAGTGAAAATGTGGTCGATTAACTAAGTAATTTGATTCCTATAGAATCCATGCTAATGCCAACACTCACTCTGATGATTTTTCTTATGTAGGGGTGTAGTTGGAGTTTTCCAAAAGTCGCTAGATGCTTCCCCTTTTTCAAGAATCATATTCATATTCTTCAGTATTTTATCTCTAACTTCATAATCGCCATAAAAAAAACTCATTTACAACTTTATCAGCTCCTGTTGCCTTACTATTTTTTATCCTTTTAGTCACTTATTCTTCCTTACAAAATAAATCTTCCTTCGGATCCAAAGTTTCGCAAACCTTTTCATTCTTTTCTATATCTTTTCCTGTGACTCTATCACGGTTTAGCACATTCTCAAAATGTGTTGCCCATTTCTCTTTAACTCTTTTCTTATTACTAATCGTGGTCTCGTTCCTTTCTTTGACTGCCTCTCAATTTGTCAACGTGGATGCGTGATATTTTTCTGTTATGCCGTCAAGCTGCATCTTCCTGATCTTTGGCAATTGTATCCATAGTCTCCACTTCACGCCTTCTTTATTCATATTTTAATGCTTTCTCTACTTTCTTTACATTCCTCTCATTTTCATATTATCTATCACTCAAATAATTCTTGGACAAACCCTTTTTCCTCTCTATAACCATAAATCATTTTCGCTAATATTCTTAGCTGCTTTTCTAACTTTCTTGCCTAGGACACCATCAGTGACTTCACAAAGTACTTTCCTAAAATTTTTCCATCTATTGTTTACATTGCCAAATTTTGAAGTCTCCAGCTTAGTATTCAACTGTACCTGAATAGTTTATGTCAGATTTTCATCATGGAGCCTACCAATGTCATGGTAGCCTACCCTGAAGAAAGTTACCCTTCCTAAATTTCATCTTTAGATTAACCCTTGACACTACTAGATGGTGATCATTACTTTTCACATCAAGAACAGAACTCCTAAATACCCTAGTATCTTTTGTTGATCCTGCCAGTCATCCCTTTACAATAACATAATCAATAAGGTTTACCGTCTCTTAACTTACGTCTGTTGTACCATGCTAACTCTCGGGCCATTTTATGGCCGAATACTGTTACGCCATTTTTATGCTACGCCTACAAATTTGCAACAGTATGTAACCATTACTGTTTGCTTTCTCTACACCAAATTTATCTTGGCTGGGATACCATATATCCCTACATCTACCAACCTGGGTATTAAGCCCCTAACAATATTATTATATTTCGACCCGGGACCCTGTCTATATGTTCCTGAAGCTGTAAGTAAAATTTAGCTTAGTCACTACTATCTCTATCAGTCGCTTCTCCACAGGGGCACATACTACTATGACTGCTGCCCTGCATTTTTTAGTCGTAAAATCAGTAACTAGCATTCTATAATGAATGCCTTCCTAACCTAAACAAGACTTAGCAGCTTCCTTATACATCATTAACCCTACTCCCTGCCTATGCACCCCATCCTTCCTGCCTGAGTAAATACATTCTATATCACCTAATTTCATTTTTCCTACCCCTTGAGTTTCTGAAACTCTTAACAAGTCCAGTTCGAAACGTTTGAATTTGTCTCAAAATTTCAATACGAAAGTTAGTTTTTGATTTTGTAGCATTACAAGTTGCAACTTTCATATTCTTCTAATCATTGACATATTATAGCCTCAGGAAAATAAATAGACCCAGAACCAATGCTGGATGGGGATTAACATCTTCTCAAGTCTACACGAACCCCTTAAGCCGGCTAAGAACAGGACAGCAAGAGGTCCCTGGACCTCCATTTGAATGGAGGCTTTCTGCAATCCTGGACCCATCTGGGTCACATCCTGATTTTATACACTTGGCGATGCCCTTCTATCAGCAAGGGTTGAAATCGTGCACAGACAATATCGAGCCTATTACCTCCGACTCATTATATACTCATGGCTACAAATGTTATGCTACTATAGGGAGGCCACCCATAATAGATAACTTAGCCAGGAAGAGGCTAATCGGCCCCCCAAAAGAACATAAAAGCAGACCAAACCCAGAAGAATTTTCCATCTTTAGAATCCAGTGCAAATGCTGTGTCGTTTACTGGGTTATAATTTTCTTAAGGGGCGCCACTGCTCAAGGTCACCCTGCATTGTTGTTTGCAGTCACAGTTTTGATTAGGAAAACTCGTTAAAGGTCCACCCTGATGCCACTATGAGGCCATGCAAGCAGTATTTCCTTGTTGGGGATAGGGACGGAGAAAGGAACTTATGACGGAGTGGAGACCCAAACTGTCTTACTGCACTGGAACAGTTCCAACCTTTTATATCCAGCCTATCCTTGTCAAGGTGTACTTCAGGGTCTTTCGTCTGAGCATTAAGTTTGTTCAAATGGGATTTTGTCTGTCTAGTTTTCCCGCAGGTTCGGAGTTTATGTTTTGCATACTATTAAATTAGTTAAAGTGCCTGATGATTTTCTCATGAAGTTCCCAAAACAAAATCATCAAAAACCTTTAAAGCATCAGGGTCATCAAAGTAAACGCTGTTGTAATTTTTTTTTTATTGATTATTATTTGATTTGTTTTTTTTTTTTTTTTTTTTTGGTTGAATGATTGGTTGGTTGGTAGGTTACTTGTTTGTTAAAAATCTATGAAAATTTTGGGGGAATGTCAATTTTTTTAATTTTGCCATGCTGAAACGTGGGAATAAATAATCAAAATTAATTTGCTAAATTTAAAACGCTAAAAATTAAATAATGCACTTTCTGTTGACTCCTCGAAAAATAACTGTTCCTTCAAAGGATACCTACACCGTTTTAAGTTGTTGGCTGCCTTAGTTTTTGTCTTTTTTTTTCTTGCTTATTTTACTTAGACATCTATTTTCGGAATTTTATGCTTGCTTGTACCAAAAACTGCGTAATTGCATATGGACTTTTTGTTCTTGTTTTTTCTTACTTAGACATCTATTTTTGGGAATTTTATGCTTGCTTGTACCAAAAACTGCGTAATTGCATATGGACTGCAAAGTAACTGCATAACTGCAAAAAACCTGATCCTTCAAAAAAAAAGCCACACCTTTCTGTTGGCTGCCTCATTTTTTTTTATTGTTTTTTATTACTTCGACATCTATTCTCTGGAATTTTATGCTTTCTTGTACCAAAAACTGCGTAATTGCATATGGACTGCAAAGTAACTGCATAACTGCAAAAAAACCTGTTCCTTCAAAAAAAAGCTATATCTTTCTGTTGGCTGCCTTAGTTTTTGGCTTTTTGTTCTTTTTTTTTCTTACTTCGACATCTATTTTTGGGAATTTTATGCTTGCTTGTACTAAAAACTGCGTAATTGCATATGGACTGCAAAGTAACTTCATAACTGCAATAAAACCTGATCCTTCAAAAAAAAGCCACACCTTTCTGTTGGCTGCCTCATTTTTTTTTCTTGTTTTTTCTTACTTAGACATCTATTTTCGGAATTTTATGCTTGCTTGTACCAAAAACTGCGTAATTGCATATGGACTGCAAAGTAACTGCATAACTGCAAAAAAACCTGTTCCTTCAAAAAAATGCTATATCTTTCTGTTGGCTGCCTTAGTTTTTGGCTTTTTGTTCTTTTTTTTTCTTACTTCGACATCTATTTTTGGGAATTTTATGCTTGCTTGTACTAAAAACTGCGTAATTGCATATGGACTGCAAAGTATCTGCATAACTGCAAAAAAACCTGATCCTTAAAAAAAAGTCACACCTTTCTGTTGGCTGTTTCTTTTTTCTTTCTTGTTTTTTCTTACTTAGACATCTATTTTCGGAATTTTATGCTTGCTTGTACCAAAAACTGCGCAATTGCATATGGACTGCAAAGTAACTGCATAACTGCAAAAAAACCTGTTCCTTCAAAAAAATGCTATATCTTTCTGTTGGCTGCCTTAGTTTTTGGCTTTTTGTTCTTTTTTTTTCTTACTTCGACATCTATTTTTGGGAATTTTATGCTTGCTTGTACTAAAAACTGCGTAATTGCATATGGACTGCAAAGTAACTTCATAACTGCAATAAAACCTGTTCCTTCAAAAAAAAGCCACACCTTTCTGTTGGCTGCCTCATTTTTTTTTGTTGTTTTTTCTTACTTAGACATCTATTTTCGGAATTTTATGCTTGCTTGTACCAAAAACTGCGTAATTGCATATGGACTGCAAAGTAACTGCATAACTGCAAAAAAACCTGTTCCTTCAAAAAAATGCTATATCTTTCTGTTGGCTGCCTTAGTTTTTGGCTTTTTGTTCTTTTTTTTTCTTACTTAGACATCTTTTTTTGGGAATTTTATGCTTGCTTGTACCAAAAACTGCGTAATTGCATATGGACTGCAAAGTAACTGCATAACTGCAAAAAACCTGTTCCTTCAAAAAAAAAGCCACACCTTTCTGTTGGCTGCCTCATTTTTTTTTCTTGTTTTTTCTTACTTAGACATCTATTCTCGGAATTTTATGCTTGCTTGTACCAAAAACTGCGTAATTGCATATGGACTGCAAAGTATCTGCATAACTGCAAAAAAACCTGTTCCTTCAAAAAAAAGCTATATCTTTCTGTTGGCTGCCTTAGTTTTTGGCTTTTTGTTCTTGTTTTTTCTTACTTCGACATCTATTTTTGGGAATTTTATGCTTGCTTGTACTAAAAACTGCGTAATTGCATATGGACTGCAAAGTAACTTCATAACTGCAAAAAAAACTGATCCTTCAAAAAAAAGCCACACCTTTCTGTTGGCTGTTTCTTTTTTCTTTCTTGTTTTTTCTTACTTAGACATCTATTTTCGGAATTTTATGCTTGCTTGTTCCAAAAACTGTGCAATTGCATATGGACTGCAAAGTAACTTCATAACTGCAAAAAAACCTGTTACTTCAAAAAAAAGCTATATCTTTCTGTTGGCTGCCTTAGTTTTTGGCTTTTTGTTCTTGTTTTTTCTTACTTCGACATCTATTTTTGGGAATTTTATGCTTGCTTGTACTAAAAACTGCGTAATTGCATATGGACTGCAAAGTAACTTCATAACTGCAAAAAAACCTGATCCTTCAAAAAAAAGCCACACCTTTCTGTTGGCTGTTTCTTTTTTTTTCTTGTTTTTTCTTACTTAGACATCTATTTTCGGAATTTTATGCTTGCTTGTACCAAAAACTGCGCAATTGCATATGGACTGCAAAGTAACTGCATAACTGCAAAAAAACCTGTTACTTCAAAAAAAAAGCTATATCTTTCTGTTGGCTGCCTTAGTTTTGGGCTTTTTGTTCTTGTTTTTTCTTACTTCGACATCTATTTTTGGGAATTTTATGCTTGCTTGTACCAAAAACTGCGTAATTGCATATGGACTGCAAAGTATCTGCATAACTGCAAAAAAACCTGTTCCTTCAAAAAAAGCTACACCTTTCTGTTGGCTGTTTCTTTTTTTTTCTTGTTTTTTCTTACTTAGACATCTATTTTCGGAATTTTATGCTTGCTTGTACCAAAAACTGCGCAATTGCATATGGACTGCAAAGTAACTGCATAACTGCAAAAAAACCTGTTACTTCAAAAAAAAGCTATATCTTTCTGTTGGCTGCCTTAGTTTTGGGCTTTTTGTTCTTGTTTTTTCTTACTTCGACATCTATTTTTGGGAATTTTATGCTTGCTTGTACCAAAAACTGCGTAATTGCATATGGACTGCAAAGTATCTGCATAACTGCAAAAAAACCTGTTCCTTCAAAAAAAGCCACACCTTTCTGTTGGCTGTTTCTTTTTTTTTCTTGTTTTTTCTTACTTAGACATCTATTTTCGGAATTTTATGCTTGCTTGTACCAAAAACTGCGCAATTGCATATGGACTGCAAAGTAACTGCATAACTGCAAAAAAACCTGTTACTTCAAAAAAAAGCTATATCTTTCTGTTGGCTGCCTTAGTTTTGGGCTTTTTGTTCTTGTTTTTTCTTACTTCGACATCTATTTTCTGGAATTTTATGCTTGCTTGTACCAAAAACTGCGTAATTGCATATGGACTGCAAAGTATCTGCATAACTGCAAAAAAACCTGTTCCTTCAAAAAAAAGCTATATCTTTCTGTTGGCTGCCTTAGTTTTTGGCTTTTTGTTCTTGTTTTTTATTACTTCGACATCTATTTTTGGGAATTTTATGCTTGCTTGTACTAAAAACTGCGTAATTGCATATGGACTGCAAAGTAACTTCATAACTGCAATAAAACCTGATCCTTCAAAAAAAAGCCACACCTTTCTGTTGGCTGTTTCTTTTTTATTTCTTGTTTTTTCTTACTTAGACATCTATTTTCGGAATTTTATGCTTGCTTGTACCAAAAACTGCGCAATTGCATATGGACTGCAAAGTAACTGCATAACTGCAAAAAAACCTGTTCCTTCAAAAAAAGCTATATTTTTCTGTTGGCTGCCTTAGTTTTTGGCTTTTTGTTTTTATTTTTTCTTACTTCGACATCTATTTTTGGGAATTTTATGCTTGCTTTTACCAAAAACTTTGTAATTATATATGGAATGCAAAGGAACTACATAACTGCAAAAAAACCTGTTCCCTCAAAAAAAGCTACACCTCTCTGTTGGCTGCCTTAGTTTTTTTTTTTTTTCTTGTTTTGTCTTACTTAGACATCTATTTTTGGGAGTTTATGATTGCTTTTACCGGTACCAAAAACTGCGTAATTGCAAATGGGCTGCAAAGTAACTGCGTAACTGCCAAAAAAAACTGCTCCTTCACAGGAAAGTTTCATCTTTTTAAGCTCTTGGCTTCCTTAGTTTTTGGCTTTTTTTTTCTTGCTTGTACCAAAAACTGTGCTACTGCAATAAAACCTTGTTCCTTCAAAGGAAACCTACACCTTTTTAAGCTGTTAGTTTTTTTGTTTTTTCTTGCTTCAATTTTTTTTACTTAGACATCTATTTTTGGGAATTTTATGCTTGCTTGTACCAAAAACTGCATAACTACGTATGGAGATAGCTAAGTTCTGATAAAACTAAACAATAGTAGAAAAAGACAAAAATGAGGATTATACAAGCCAGTGAAACATATGAACTAAAATGCAAATATTTCGGTCAAGACCTCCGCTTGACCGTCCTCTCCTCAGTGCAGGATAATGTCATCGAAATTACTAATAAAACTCCATGGATACTATAAAAAAAAAATTTCCAACCTTGAAACGAAGCGCAACTAAAATTTGAAAACCCTCTCCATGTAACGGTGAAAGGGTAACTGAATGAAAAAATACAGTACTGAATAGAATTCAATTTTTAATTTATACAGAGCATTTTTAAAAGCTAAACGCTTTCCAGGTAAAACATCATCAGAGATTAGGTTAGGTTGCAAAATGTGATTTTTTTTTAATATTTAAGTAAAAACTATCGGAATTAATTAGTTCATTATAAATGGGGCTTTAATAGGTTTCTCCCGTGTCTCTATTGAGAGCAACCTTTCGGTGAATGTACTTTTTCATCTCAACTGCCTCCCTGAAAACTTGGATGAGACCTTTAACAGGGGCAATAATGGAGGTGTTCTCGAATAAAGCGAAATGGTGCGGGTTGTCATACACATGCTGAGCCAAGGCGGAATCAAAAGTCTCAGGCCTTTGGCATAGCTCCTTAGCTTTGTCAATTGAGGACCTGTGTTCCAACAATCTCTCCCCCAATTGATTATGGGTTCTTCCAACATAGAAACAGCCGCAAGAACATGGAACCCTATACACACCACTGCCCAAAATAGGGCTCGTTTTATCTTTACCGCTGTTAAAATAGTTCTGGATTTTATTAGAATTTCTGAAGGTGATATTTAAGTTATGTTTTTTAAGAATTCTTTGCAATTTGTCACCTAATTTGCGAAAATAGGGCAAAACAGTAAAAACTTTCTTATCACCCACTAAAGGGATGATATCCGTTGGAGGTTGTGGAGATGATAAATCTTTTTCTGCCTTTTTTTGTCTTTTTTCTATGATGGATTCCAGTAACTTGATGGGATAAACCTTGATATAAAAAAAGACACAATTTTGGCCAGTTTTGAGTTACTGGAAATCATCATAGAAAAAAGACAATAAAAGGCAGAAAAAGATTTATCATCTCCACAACCTCCAACGGATATCATCCCTTTAGTGGGTGATAAGAAAGTTTTTACTGTTTTGCCCTATTTTCCCAAATTAGGTGACAAATTGCAAAGCATTCTTAAAAAACATAACTTAAATGTCACCTTCAGAAATTCTAATAAAATCGAGAACTATTTTAACAGCGGTAAAGATAAAACGAGCCCTATTTTGGGCAGTGGTGTTTATAGGGTTCCATGTTCTTGCGGCTGTTTCTATGTTGGAAGAACCCATAAGCAATTGGGGGAGAGATTGTTGGAACACAGGTCCTCAATTGACAAAGCTATGGAGCTATGCCAAAGGCCTGAGACTTTTGATTCCGCCTTGGCTCAGCATGTGTATGACAACCCGCACCATTTCGCTTTATTCGATAACACCTCCATTATTTCCCCTGTTAAAGGTTTCATCCAAGTTTTCAGGCAGGCAGTTGAGATAAAAAAGTACATTCACCGAAAGGTTGCTCTCAATAGAGACACAGGAGAAACTTATTTAAGCCCCATTTATAATGAACTAATTAATTCTGATAGTTTTTACTTAAATATTAAAAAAAATAACATTTTGCAACCTAACCTAATCTCTGATTATGTTCTACCTGGAAAGCGTTTAGCTTTTAAAAATGCTTTGTATAAATTTAAAAATTGAATTCCCATTCATTACTGTATTTTTTAATTCAGTTACCCTTTCCCCGTTACATGGAGAGGGTATTAAAATTTTATTTTCGTTTCGTTTAAAGGTTGGAAATTTTTTTTTTTTTTTTTTTTATATTATCCATGGAGTTTTATTAGTAATTTTGATGTTATTATCCTGCACTGAGGAGAGGACGGTCAAGCGGAGGTCTTGACCGAAATATTTGCATTTTAGTTCATATTTTTCACTGGCTTGTATAATCCTCGTTTTTCTCTTTTTTTACTATTGTTTCGTTTTATCATGATTAGCCAGTGTGGTCTTAGAAATTATTTACTCAGTTCTGATTATATTTTTCAAGATATGCATCATGACATTTTACATGCAGATCAATAATATTATGCAAAAGGAAGAGCCTGATTTTATTAGTAATTAAATAAAAAAGAACAAGTTTTTTTTTAACTGAAAGTAAGGAGCAACATTAAAACTTAAAACGAACAGAACATTATTCCGTATATGAAAGGGGCTGTCCCCTCCTCAACGCCTCGCTCTTTACGCTAAAGTTTTTTGTTGTTTTAAAAACTAGAGGTGTGAGAAAGAGTCTAACTTCAGCGTAAAGAGCGAGACGTTGAGAAGGGGACAACCCATTTCATGTACGGAATAATTTCTGTTCGTTTTAAGTTTTGATGCTTCTTTGCTTTCAGTTTAAAAAAAACTTGTTCTTTTTTATTTAATTACTAATAAAATCAGGCTCTTCCTTTTGCTCAATATTATTGATCTGTTTAATGATATATATATATATATATATATATATATATATATATATATATATATATATATATATATATATATATATATATACATATATATATATATATATATATATATATATATATATATATATATATATATATATATATATATATATATATATATATATATATATATATATATATATATATATATATATATATATATATATATATATATATATATATATATATATATATATATATATATATATATATATATATATATATATATATATATATATATATATATATATATATATATATATATATATGTTATTATTATTATTTTCCCTCTCCATTATTATGAAGCAAATGCTTTACCTGTTAAGAGTTTAAATGTTTAATGATATGTGATCTCTTTCATAATCCCCCCCCCTCCAAGCCATGGAGCCTTTGTGGGGATTTGTAGATTGTTGTGTAATTATTTTACTGTATATGGAAAATAAATCTATCGATCTATCTGTGAAATAATAATTTTTGGTAGTTCCAATTTTTAATGTCACCCTTAACTTCATTCAAAAACAGTTTGCTTTTTCAAAATCGGTTTTTGTTTGTTTTTAGGTTGTCTGGCTATAAAAACAAACTTACAGAAATTTATTTGCCTAATCTAGGTGAAGAAACTAAAGAAATCAACATGGGACTTTTGTTAAGAATTTTTTTCAAACTCCTGTTTTTGTTTTTACAAAACAATTCAGTTCCTCTGCTTTGGTGGTTTTTTCTCCGTTTATCCTTTTTAGCACTCTCATTCAATTCTATGACATGGAATATCTGTAAGGACAGTCTACGTGCAGCTACTGATAATAGGTTACCTACGAATATGATCTAGCTGTTACTGTCGGTTAGGCTTTAATTTATAAAAATTTTGCTACAGCCATTTTTTTGTTGGGGTGATCAAAGCCTCCTGTGAGTGTTCTCTTCCTTGAAATGTTTACTGGGTATCCTAGAATTTATATTCTTGTTCTTTGGTCCGCTTTGGATAAAAAAAATGGTGTCGAAAAAACAGAATCTGTCACTTCACCGTGACATGATCTCTTTTGTTATTTAGAAAGAACACGATATAGCTGTTTCTTTTCAACCGATCCCCGTCCTAAGATTCTACGACTACTGGTTCGGAACACTTCTGACTTCAGTCTGAACAACTGACTTCAGCTGAAAAAAAAAATATAGCATTGCTTCCTCTGTGCAAAAGAGATTTTCTTTGCTATTCAAGATGGAGAGTGTAATTCTCCTACATGGAGTTTTGACTATGATGATTCCAATGGTGCAGTTTTTATTTTATCTGACTCTATAATTGAGAGATTAAAGGCTGTCAAAATTCGTATAATTTTTTTTTCACTATGAAATTTGAAACACAATGATCAGTTGAAATTCTAGTTACCCTTCCCTTTTTAAACTTTCGATTATTCTGGGCTTTATTTCGCTCTTTACTAGGCTGCAACCTGTTTCTAGAAAAGGTTTGAAAGAGGAGGTTCACCTTTTGTGCTAAAAAATTGATGATTTTGCAATATATAGTAAGCAAATATGCAATGCAATTTTCCGTGGGGAGATCTGGCAATCTTTTCTCTAGAATGAGTTATTAAATATTATGATTAAACAGAAGTACTGTGACCAAATCCTGCCAGTATTGATCTTTCCTTGAATTTTGGTAGCTTAAAAAATTGAAAAACTGGTGATAGAAGTTGTAGATCCTAATATTGTATACAAATTGATTATATCACTAGCTTTTTACTTGTATGTTTCTCTTTCCTTTTTAGAAGCATCGAAATTTCCAGTTTATGGTACAGATGGTCTGGAACTACTGACACTTGAACACACAAATCCAATTGTTATGTTGGAAAAGTTGAAGGTTCAGGTTATAGAAGAAGTCAAAGCCGGTATTTGGCGTTGTGAGTTTTGTGATAAACTTGAAAGCTCTTTTTTGATGTTAGATCTTCACAAAAGCACAGCTTGTGAGAAAGTGTCTCAAATGGAGTGTGATACATGTCAAATAGAAATAAGTGGATACTTAAATTTAGTAGCACATTGTATGGAACATGAAATGGGAAGGGAAAGAAAATGTCCCATTTGTTTAAGTGTAAATATACTTGATATGAAGCAACATTTAATTATACAGGGTCATTATGTGTCCCATGTGGCCGAATTAGACTCACAGAGAAATGCATCGCCAAATTTCTCCCAAAAACCGGTAAAAAGTACCAGCTCCCATACACCCCTGACTATCAATAATAGCAAAAAAATGCACGAGTGTCATATATGTAAAGTGAGTTTTTCTTCTGAGACCTATTTCCGTCTGCATCAAAGAATTCACAGTGAAGATAGTGAAGAAAAACCATTTGAGTGTAAAATATGCTTGAAAGCTTTTTTTAGAACGTCAACCCTTAACAAGCATATCAGATCCCATTCTGACGAAAGACCCTATAAGTGCTTAGTTTGTACTAAGAGTTTTAAGGAAAAAAGTAAATTAAACAGACACAGAAATACGGTTCATTCTGATGAAAAGCCGCAGAGATGTATATCTACGGCTCATTTTACGGCAAATTATAAGACGATAGTTGAAAGATCATGCAGTGAAAAGCTGCATGAGTGCAGTGTATGTAAAAAGAGGTTTTCCTCACTGGATGCTGTAAGGGAACATCAAAGAATACACAGCGGAGAAAAATCATTTCAATGTAGTACCTGTGGGAGACTTTTTAGTTATAAACAGAACATGAAAAAACACGAAAAAATACATTGGTGAAAAATTGTATGAGTTCAAGATATATTTAGTGAGAATTCGTCTTCAAAGGCATATTTTAGTCTAGATCAATGAAGACAATTTAGTTCAAAATATCCGGAAATATTTTTTACAGAACATCCGTAAGAACAATTTGAATGTAAAATACGTGAGAAACTTTTACTTTCGAATTTAGCATAAAGTTTCTTATTAGAATTTATACTGGAGAAAAAATCCACAAGGTAAGCAAAATATGCTTACCTTTGCACTAGGACTTTTGTTTAAAATGTTGACTTAAAGAGAGATATTATCAACAATGGTTAAAATCTGCTTTGAGTGTACTGCATGCAACATAACTTTCTTTCAAAAGTAAATATAGATTTGTAGGCTATCTAAGAAAACACAATGGAGAAAATCATTTGGAGCTATTTGAAAATAGGCGGGAAAACTTTTGCTTTTAAATGGGATTTGGCTTAACAAGTTATCCCTGCAGGTTTGACTTTTAAGTCGAACGTGAATTTTTCCCTTTTATCAGTTGAACACTTCCCCTACCATGCTCTGTAAATTTCATCTTGATACTCTAACCTGTTCTGAAAATACTGCTGATATGCTCTTTTGGCAATCAGCATGCACACAGTGTGTTTTGGTTTAGTTCAGCTTTCCCCTCAACATTTTCCGAAATTTTTACCTTAATACTCTAGCCTTAAAGCTAATAGCCTTACTTGTAGTCACAATTGAAATAGTAGTAGTAGTAACAGTTGTAGCATGCACATATTGCCTTTTGACTCAACTAAATAACCCTTTCGAAATAGAAACGCCACAAGTGCTTGGTTTGCAGTTAAATCATTTGAGTGCCATTGTGGATAACACATGTTTATACCACAATGGCGATATATCTAGGTTTTGACCTGATTAATCAGTAAAAATTGAGCCAATGTTTCACTTGTAAGAGTAATATTCAAGTTCATCCTAGAGCATATTTTCATTGAAAAAATACTCACAAACGAATAGTTTGCAATGAAATCCTTCACTCGATGCAATAAGGTTAAACTTTTCCTTTTAAACGGCACCCAAATCAGGATTTCTCGGAAAGATTTATTGTTATAGAAGCTGAAGCGTAATATTCAAAAACAGATACAGCAGAAAAGTGTGATGATTGTTTTTTGATCAGTGTATATCAATGTATTGATATACGATCATTGATCATTGTATATACACTATTTATATTAGTAAGACTTCTTTGATCTTCGTGTTTCTTACAGTTAGCAAATTCTTTTGTTGGGTGTCCGCGCCCAGCCTTTAGAGATGCGATTGTATAGTAGCCTATGCCAAATTTTAATTCCAACCTTGTAGTTTTGTAATTTACTTCTTAATTAATACAGTTTGAGAATTGTTAGCTAAAAATTTTGTTTACGAATGGTTTTTCTCCACGCACTAATAGAGAATTTTAGCTAGACATTATCAGTAAATAATTGAACGGCAGAATGTGCACTTTAAGGGGATGTAATGTCACGCTTCATTTTTAAGCATTCGGTGTAAAGAATGAAGAATTTCTCGGCAAGTGAACTTTGAAAAATCTTATTTTCAAAACATTGTAAAATTTCACTTAGGTAGTTTATGGAGTGTTTTGTCCATAACATCTATAGTGGAATGTGGTGTCGCAGCAACATATAAGGATGCGAAAAGAACGGCAGTTCCCTTTTCCAACAGGAATTTTACGGAAAAAGACTAAAAGAATTGCCAAACTGAAAACGCTTTTTTTGTTTTGTGTTGTAACGAATACTTTATCCCATTTTTTTTAATTCAAATACTCCTGTCAACTGAAACGCATGCATACATTATTGTATAGAGGTTTGAAAAAAAAAAAATTAATAGTCAATATATTCCCCATAAATATAAAGACTCTGTTTTGAAAACCTTGCTCATTTATTACGTTTCTATCATTGTTAGCTAACAATTGGACGGTAGATTGTGCAACCGCAATTAGGGGAACGGTGTTAAGTGTAAAATAGACTTACGAAAAAATGGGACAACTGGAAACTCTATCATCTGCCTAAGTAAAGAACGATGTTGGCATAATGTATTATTTATTTTTTAGTTTTATACCAGGGCACTTAGTATCGAAGGAGTTGTCATAGAAGCTTCAAAAAGAGCTCATTCGATAGGAAATTGAAAAGGATAGTGGCCTTTTTAATAGTTAAAAGTGATCGAAGGGCAACTAGCCCCCTCCCCTCCCATGCCTTCCCTTTCTCCAAACACATCAAATGAAAATTTTGAGATAGCCATTTTGTTCAATGTAGTTGAAAGGTCTGGAAATTATGTCTTTGAGGATGACAAATCCACCCCAGTCCTTGGGACAAGGGCTATAAGTTATGTCCTGGGGGCAAAAAGTGGTTTTTATAGAAAGTGTTGTAGTAAAAACTTCAAAAAGAGCTCATTCGCTTGGAAATTGAGAGGGCTAGTGTCCTGTTTAATAGTTGAAGGTGATTGGAGGGCAACTAACCCCCTCTCATGCCCACCATTTCCCCAAACACATGCAATCAAAATTTTGAGATATGTATTTGGTTCAACGTAGTCGAAAGTTCTGGAAATTAGGTCTTTGAGGATGATAACTCCCACAGAGCCCTCGGAGCAAGGGTTGTAAGTTATGCCTATGGGTATATAAGGTTTTTATAGAGTGTTGTCGATGAAAACCTCAAAAAGAGTTCATTTGATAGGAAATTGAAAGAGCTAGTGCCCTTTTTAATAGTCGAAAGTGATTGGAGGGCAACTAATCCCCCTTACACGCCCACCATTTCTCCAAACACACCCAATCAAAATTTTGAAATACCCATTTTGTTCCACTTAGTTGAAAGTTCTGGAAATTATGTCTTTAAGGACGACAAACCCCCCACACTCCCTAGGGCAAGGGCTATAAGTTATGCCCTGGGGGCATATAAGGTTTTTATAGATACTGTTGTCATAGAAACTTCGAAAAGGGCTCAATACATTTGAAATTGAAAGGACTAGTGCCCTTTTTAATAGTCGAAAGTAATTGGAGGTAACTAACCCCCCTCTCACGCCCCCTATTATTTCCCCAAACACATCCAATCAAAATTTTGAGTTTGCCATTTTTTGAACTTAGTTTCAAGTTCTGGAAATTCACAATCTTCAGGGCAAGGGTTGTAAGTTATGCCCTGGGGGTATATAAGGTTTTTATAGGAAGTTTTGTCGTAGAAACTTCAAAAAGGACTTATTGGATTGGAAATTGAAAGGGCTATTGCCCTTTTTAATAGTTGATAGTTATTGGAGGGCAAAAACCCCCCTTTCACGCCCACCATTTTCCCAAACACATGCAATCAAAATTTCGGGATATCTATTTTGTTCAACGTAGTTGAAAGTTCTGGAAATTAGGTCTTTGAGAATGACACCCCCCAACACCCCTCAGGGCAAGAGTTGTAAGTTATGCCCTGGGGCATACAAGGTTTTTATAGAAAGCGTTGTCGTAGAAACTTCAAAGTAGGCTCATTCGATGGGAAATTGAAAGGGTAAGTGCCCTTTTTAATAGTCAATAGCGATTGGAGGGCAACTAACCCTCCTCTCACGCACACCATTTCCCCAAACACATCCAATCAAAATTATGAGATAGCCATCTTATTCAACGTAGTTAAAGGTCCGGAAAAATATGTCTTTGAGGATGACACTCCCCCAACAGCCCTCAGTGCAAGGGTTGTAAGTTATGCCCTGGGAGCATATAAGGTTTTTATAGAAAGTGTCGTCGTAGAAACTTCAAAAAGGGCTCATTTGTTTGGAAATAGAAAGGGCTTGTGCCCTTTTTAATAGTCGAAAGTGATTGAAGGGCAACTAATCCCCCCCCCCCCTTCCGTGCCCTCCCTTTCTCTAAACACATCAAATTGAAATAGCCATTTTGTTCAATGGAGTTGAATGTTCTGGAAATTATGTCTGAGGATGACTAATGGCCCCCCCAGCCCTCAGGGCAAGGGTTGTAAGTTATGCCCTGGGGGCAAATAAGGTTTTTAAAGAAAGTGTTGTCGTAAAAGCTTCTAAAAGGGCTCATTCGATTGGAACTTGAAAGGGCTAGTGCCCTGTTTAATAGTTGAAAGTGATTGGAGGGCGACTAACCCCCCCCTCATGCCCACCGTTTCCCCAAACACATGCAATCAAAATTTTGAGATACTCAATTTGTTCAACGCAGTTGAATGTTCTGGAAATTAGGTCTTTGAGGATGATATTCCCCTCAGAGCCCTCAGGGCAAGGGTTGTAAGGCGCTGTCGAAGAAAACTTCAAAAAGTGCTCATTTCAATGGAAATTGAAAGTAGTGCCCTTTTTAATAGTCGAAAGTGATTGGAGAGCAACTAACCCCCCTCTCATGCCCACCATTCTCCCAAACACACCCAATCAACATTTTGAGATAGCCATTTGTCCCCCAACAGCCCTCAGGGCAAGGGTTTTAAGGTATGCGCTGGGGGCATATAAGGTTTTTGCAGAAAGTGTTGTCGTAGAAACTTCAAAATAGGCTCATTCGATTATAAATTGAAAGGGCTAGTGCCCTTTTTAATAGTCAAAAGTTATTGGAGGGCAACTAACCCACCTCTCATGCACACCATTTCCCCAAACGCGCCAAATCAAAATTTTTAGATAGCCATTTTGTTCCACGCAGTTGAAAGTTCTGGAAATTATGTCTTTGAGGACGACAAGCCTCCCACACTCCTCAGGGCAAGGGTTGTAAGTTATGCCCTGGGGGCCTATAAAGTTTTTTAGATGGCGTTGTCATATAAACTTCACAAAGGGTTCATTCAGTTTGAAATTGAAAGGACTAGTGCCCTTTTTAATAGTCGAAAGTAATTATTGGGCAACTAACCCCCCTCTCACGCCCCCCACCATTTCCCCAAACACATCCAATCAAAAATTTGAGATTGTCATTTTTCGAACTTAGTTTTAAGTTCTGGAAATCAGGTCTTTGAGGATGACAACCCCCCAACAGCCCTCAGGGCAAGGGTTTTAAGGTATGCGCTGGGGGCATATAAGGTTTTTGCAGAAAGTGTTGTCGTAGAAACTTCAAAATAGGCTCATTCGATTATAAATTGAAAGGGCTAGTGCCCTTTTTAATAGTCAAAAGTTATTGGAGGGCAATAACCCCCCTCTCACGCCCACCATTTTCCCAAACACATCCAATCAAAATTTTGAGTTAGCCATCTTATTCAACGTAGTTAAAGGTCCGGAAATTACGTCTTTGAGGATTACACTACCCCAACAACTCTCAGGGCAAGGGTCGTAAGTTATGCCCTGGGAGCATTAAGGTTTTTATAGAAAGTGTTGTCGTACAAGCTTCAAAAATGGCTCATTCAATTGGAAATAGAAAGGGCTTGTGCCCTTTTTAATAGTCGAAAGTGATTGGAGGGCAACTAACCCCCTTCTTACGCCCACCACTTTCCCAAAGACATCCAACCAGAATTTTGAAATAGGAAAAGGGTTCAACGTAGTTGAAAGTTCTGGAAATCAGGCATTTGAGGATAACCCCCCCCCTCACACCCCTCAGGGCAAGGATTGTAAGTTATGCCCTGGGGGCATATAAGGTTTTTTTACAAGCCCTCCCACACTCCTCAGGGCAAGGGTTGTAAGCTATAATAGTTGAAGTAATTTGAGAGCAACTAGCCCCCCTCTCACGCCCCCCCCCACCATTTCCCCAATTACATCCAATCAAAATTTTGAGATTGCCATTTTGTGAACTTAATTTGAAGTTCTGGAAATTAGGTCTTTGAGGATGACAACCCCACAAAAGCCCTAAGGGTAAGGGTTTTAAGTTATGCCCTGGGGGTATATAAGGTTTTTGTAGAAAGCTTTGTCGTAGAAACTTCAAAATAGGCTCATTCGATTGAAAATTGAAAGGGCTAGTGCCCTTTTTAATAGTCAAAAGTTATTGGAGGGCAACTAACCCCTTCTCACGCCCACCATTTTCCCAAACACATCCAATCAAAATTTTGAGTTAGCCATCTTATTCAACGTAGTTAAAGGTCCGGAAATTACGTCTTTGAGGATTACACTCCCCCAACTGCCCTCAGGGCAAGGGTTGTAAGTTATACCCTGGGACCATATAAGGTTTTTATAGAAAGCGTTAAGTTCTGGAAATTAGGTCTCTGAGGATGATAACTCCATCAGAGCCCTCGGGGCAAGGGTTATAAGTTATGCCTAGGGGCATATAAGGTTTTTATAGAGAGTGTTGTCGATGAAAACTTCAAAAAGCGCTCATTTGATTGGAAATTGAAAGAGCTAGTGACTTTTTAATAGTCGAAAGTGATTGGAGAGAAACTAAACCCCCTCTCACGCCCACCATTTCTCCAAACACACCCAATCAAAATTTTGAAATACCTATTTTGTTCCACGTAGTTGAAAGTTCTGGAAATTGTGTCTTTAAGGATGACAAACCCCCCACACTCCCCAGGGCAAGGGTTATAAGTTATGCCCTGGGGGCATATAAGGTTTTTATAGATACTGTTGTCATAGAAATTTCGAAAGCGGGTCAATACATTTGAAATTGAAAGGACTAGTGCTCTTTTTAAGATTCGAAAGTAATTGGAGGCAACTAACCCCCCTCTCATGCCCCCTACCATTTCCCCAAACACATCCAATCAAAATTTTGAGTTTGCCATTTTTTGAACTTAGTTTTAAGTTCTGGAAATTAGGTCTTTGAGGATGGCACCGCCCCCCCCCCCCAAATCTTCAGGGCAAGGGTTGTAAGTTAGGCCCTAGGGGCATATAAGGTTTTTATAGAAAGGTTTGTCGTAGAAACTTAAAAAATGACTTATTGGATTGGAAATTGAAAGGGCTAGTGCCCTTTTTAATAGTTGATAGTTTTTGGAGGGCAACAAACCCCCCTCTCGCGCCCACCATTTTCCCAAACACATGCAATCAAAATTTCGGGATATCTATTTTGTTCAACGTAGTTGAAAGTTCTGGAAATTAGGTCTTTGAGAATGACACCCCCCAACACCCCTCAGGGCAAGAGTTGTAAGTTATGCCCTGGGGCATACAAGGTTTTTATAGAAAGCGTTGTCGTAGAAACTTCAAAGTAGATTCATTCGATGGGAAATTGAAAGGGTAAGTGCCCTTTTTAATAGTCAATAGCGATTGGAGGGCAACTAACCCCCCTCTCACGCCCACCATTTTCCCAAACACATCCAATCAAAATTTTGAGTTAGCCATCTTATTCAACGTAGTTAAAGGTCCGGAAATTACGTTTTTGAGGATGACACTCCCCCAACAGCCCTCAGGGCAAGGGATGTAAGTTATGCCCTGGTTTTTATAGAAAGTTTCGTCGTAGAAACTTCAAAAAAGGCTCATTTGATTGGAAATAGAAAGAGCTTGTGCCCTTTTTAATAGTCGAAAGTGATTGAAGGGTAACTACCCCCCCCCCCCTTCCGAGCCCTCCCTTTCTCTAAACACATCAAATTGAAATAGCCATTTTGTTCAATGGAGTTGAATGTTCTGGAAATTATGTCTGAGGATGACTAATGCCCCCCCCCAGCCCTCAGGGCAAGGGTTGTAAGTTATGCCCTGGGGGCAAATAAGGTTTTTACAGAAAGTGTTGTCGTAAAAGCTTCTAAAAGGGCTCATTCGATTGGAACTTGAAAGGGCTAGCACCCTGTTTAATAGTTGAAAGTGATTGGAGGGCGACTAGCCCCCTTCCCCGTCATGCCCACCATTTCCCCAAACACATGCAATCAAAATTTTGAGATATTTATTTTGTCCAACGCAGTTGAAAGTTGGAAATAAGGTCTTTGAGGATGATATTCCCCTTAGAGCCCTCATGGCAAGGGTTGTAAGGCGCTGTCGAAGAAAACTTCAAAAGGGCTCATTTCAATGGAAATTGAAAGAGCTAGTGCCCTTTTTACGTGTTCCGCGTAGCACCCAACTCAGGCTTTGTTTACGGCAGGTAATAGATAGTGGAAAACAGTGCAACACTTTTTTCTTGTTGAGCGCGTGTTTTACAGTCTTCTGTTTTTCTGTCTCTCCCTCCCTGAATTCTTCACCATAGAACCTCGCTGGGAGATAATAGTAGATTGCAAGGTACTATTTTGCGCACTTTATGTTCCATCCTGTTTTATTTGCGGCCTACATAAACAGGTCATTACACTCTTTGCCAAGAGATTAAACCAGTATTGTCTATAACTTAATTTACGTTGGTTAAACTTCCGATGGTTAAGAAAGCGTAACAGGTAATTAAAGTATGAGAAATGGGATGCTATAATTAGAATGATTTTAAGTTGAAACATTGTGACGTAAAAATAACTCAGTTATTTGCTTGCGTGTATAGGAATTCCCATGTTATTTGCTTGCTTGTAGTTTGTGTTAAAATAAGTAGTTTTTATATCTTTTAAAAGAGTGTTAAGGGGTTTGTGAGACTCAGTTGACTAATTCAGTGTGATGTTAAACTTCCTATGTTTAAGAAAGCGTAACAGTTAATTAAAGTATGATATATGGGATGCTATAATTAGAATGATATTAAGTTGAAACATTGTGAAGTAAAAATAACTCAATTATTTGCTTGCGTGTATAGGAATTCCCATGTTATTTGCTTGCTTGTATTTTGTGTTAAAATAAGTAGTTTTTATATCTTTTAAAAGAGCTTTAAGGGGTTTGAGAGACTCAGTTGCCTAATTCCGTGTGATTTTTCTTTACTTGATGGTCATTAAAAACGATATTTTTGTGTTAAAATAAGTAGTTTTTTTATCTTTTAAAAGAGTTTTAAGGGGTTTGAAAGACTCAGTTGCCTAATTCCGTGTGATTTTTCTTTACTTGGTGGTCATTAAAAACGAAATTTTTGTGTTAAATAAGTAGTTTTTGTATCTTTTAAAAGAGCTTTAAGGGGTTTGAGAGACTCAGTTGCCTAATTCCGTGTGTTTTTACTTTACTTGATGGTCATTAAAAACGAATTTTTTGTTTAAAATAAGTAGTTTTTGTATCTTTTAAAAGAGCTTTAAAGGGTTTGAGAGACTCAGTTGCCTAATTCCGTGTGATTTTTCTTTTCTTGATGTTCATTAAAAACGAAATTTTTGTGTTAAATTAGTAGTTGTTGTTTCTGTTACAAGAGCTGTACGGGGATTGAGAGACTCAGGGGCCTAATTCTGTGTGGTTTTTCTTTACTTGATGGTCATTTAAAATGAAATTTTTGTGTTAATTTAGTAGTTTTTGTATCTTTTTAAAGAGCTTTAAGGGGTTTGAGAGACTCAGTTGCCGGATTCCGTGGGGTTTTTCTTTACTTTGTGGTTATTTGTTGTATCTTTTAAAAGAGCTTTACAGGGTTTGAGAGACTCAGTTGCCTAATTCAGTGTGATTTTTCTTTACTTGATGGTCATTAAAAAAGAATTTTTTGTGTTAAATAAGTAGTTTTTGTATCTTTTAAAAGAGCTTTACGGGGTTTGAGAGACTCAGTTGCCTGATTCCGTGTGATTTTTCTTTACGTGATGGTCATTAAAAAAAAAATTTTTGTGTTAAATAAGTAGTTTTTGTTAACTTTAAAAGATATTTAATTGGGTTTATAGACTCAGTTTACTAATTACGTGTGATTTTTATTTAATTGGTAGTCATTAAAAACTAAATTTTTGTGTTAAATAAGTAGTTTTTGTATCTTTTAAAAGAGCTTTACGGGGATTGAGAGACTCAGTTGCCGCATTCCATGTGGTTTTACTTTACTTGGTGGTCAATAAAAAAGAATTTTGTGATTTACATTAGTAGTTTTTGTATCTTTTAATAGAGCTTTACGGGTATTGAGGGACTCAGTTGCCGAATTCCGTATGGTTTTTCTTTACTGGGGGTTCATATAAAATTAAATTTTTGTGGTGTATTTGTAGTTGTTTTTTATGTTTATTGTGATCTAAGGTGTTTGTGTTTCTCAGTTGCATAAGTCCGTGTTTTTTTCCTTTACTTGGTGGTCATTAAAAACGAAATTTTTGTGTTAAATAAGTAGTTTTTGTATCTTTTAAAAGAGCTTTACGGGGATTGAGAGACTCAATTGCCTGAGTCCGTGTGGTTTTTCTGTACTGGATGGTAAAAAGAATAGGAATTTTTGAGGTCCATAATTATTTTTTGTATCTTTTAATAGACCTGTCCTGGGAGTGAGAGACTCAGGGAAATTAGTCTATGCTGTTGTTCTGGAAGTTGTGGGCATTCACAAGGAAATTTGATTTTTATATAATTAGTTTTTTGTATATTTTAAATTATATATACGGGGCTTGAGAGAATCAGTTGCCTGATTCCATGTGGTTTTTGGTTTCATTCTTGTAATTAAAAAAGAAATTTTTTTGTTAAATAAGTAGTTTTTGTATCTTTTAAAATAGCTTTAAGAGGATTGAGAGACTCAGTTGCCTGATTCCGTGTGGTTTTTCTTTACTTGATGGTCATTAAAAACAAAATTTTTTTGTTAAATAAGTAGTTTTTGTATCTTTTAAAATATCTTTAAGGGGTTTGAGAGACTCAGTTGCCTGATTACGTGTGGTTTTTTCTTTACTTGGTGGTCATTAAAAACGAAATTTTTTGTGTTAAATAAGTAGTTTTTGTATATTTTAAAAGATCTTTAAGGGGATTGAGAGACTCAGTTTTAACTTGTCACAGTTACATTTTCATGATTTTGCAAAGTTCATTTTGAATTTCTTTCGTTGAAATGCAAGAGTTGGAATATTTCAGGAGTGTTTGTTTGTGGTTTACCTTGTCACACTTACATTTTCTTTATTTTTCAAAGTTCATTTTGAATTTCTTTCGCTGAAATGCAAGAGTTGGAATATTTCAGTAGTGTTTGGTTGTGGTTTACCTTGTTACAATTAGATTTTCTTGATATTTCAAAGTTCATTTTGAATTTCTTTCTTTGAAATGCAAGAGTTGGAATATTTCAGTAGTGTTTGGTTGTGGTTTAGCTTGTCAAAGTTACATTTTCTTCATTTTTCAAAGTTCATTTTGAATTTCTTTCGCTGAAATGCAAGAGTTGGAATAGTTCAGTAGTGTTTGGTTGTGGTTTACCTTGTCACAGTTACATTTTCTTGATTTTTCAAAGTTCATTTTGAATTTCTTTCGTTGAAATGCAAGAGTTGGAATATTTCAGTAGTGTTTGGTTGTGGTTTACCTTGTCACAGTTACATTTTCTTGATTTTTCAAAGTTCATTTTGAATTTCTTTCGTTGAAATGCAAGAGTTGGAATATTTCAGTAGTGTTTGGTTGTGGTTTACCTTGTCACAGTTACATTTTCTTGATTTTTCAAAGTTCATTTTGAATTTCTTTCGCTGAAATGCAAGAGTTGGAATATTTCAGTAGTGTTTGGTTGTGGTTTACCTTGTCACAGTTGCATTTTCTTGATTTTTCAAAGTTCATTTTGAATTTCTTTCATTGAAATGCAAGAGTTGGAATATTTCAGTAGTGTTTTGTTATGGATTACAAAGTCACAGTTACAGTTTCTGTATAATTAAAAGATCATATTTATTAACATAATATGAAAAGAAATAGTTTTAAGATTTAATTAGTGGTTGGTTGTGGTTAACCTTGTCACAGTTACATTTTCTTGATTTTTCAAAGTTCATTTTGAATTTCTTTCGTTGAAATTCAAGAGTTTGAATTTTTAAGTAGTGTTTTGTTGTGGTCTACCTTTTAACAGTTACATTTTCTTGATTTTTTCAAAGTTAATTTTGAATTTCTTTCGTTGAAATGCAAGAGTTGGAATATTTCAGTAGTGTTTGGTTGTGGTTTACCTTGTAACAGTTACATTTTCTTGATTTTTCAAAGTTCATTTTGAATTTCTTTTGTTGAAATGCAAGAGTTGGAATATTTCAGTAGTGTTTGGTTGTGTTTTACCTTGTCACAGTTACATTTTCTTGATTTTTCAAAGTTCATTTTGAATTTCTGTCGTTGAAATGCAAGAGTTGGAATATTTCAGTACTGTTTGGTTGTGATTTACCTTGTCACAATTACATTTTCTTGATTTTTCAAAGTTCATTTTGAATTTATTTCGTTGAAATGCAAGAGTTGGAATATTTCAGTAGTGTTTGTTTGTGTTTTAACTTGTCACAGTTACATTTTCTTGATTTTTCAAAGTTAATTTTGAATTTCTTTGATTGAAATTCAAGAGTTGGAATATTTAAGTAGTGTTTTGTTGTGGTTTACATTGTCACAGTTACATTTTCTTGATGTTTCATTTTGTTGATTTTTCATATTTCAGTTTGAATTTCTTTCTTTGTTATGTATGAGTTTGTATTTTTCAGTAGTGTTTGGTTGTGGTTTACCTTGTCACAGTTACAGTTTCTTGATTTTTTAAAAGTTAATTTTGAATTTCTTTCTCTGAAATGCAAGAGTTGGAATAGTGCAGTAGTGTTTGGTTGTGGTTTACCTTGTCACAGTTACATTTTCTTGATTTTTCAAAGTTCATTTTGAATTTCTTTCGTTGAAATGCAAGAGTTGGAATATTTCAGTAGTGTTTGGTTGTGGTGTACCTTGTCACAGTTACATTTTCTTGATTTTTCAAAGTTCATTTTGAATTTCTTTCGCTGAAATGCAAGAGTTGGAATATTTCAGTAGTGTTTGGTTGTGTTTTACCTTGTCACAGTTACATTTTCTTGATTTTTCAAAGTTCATTTTGAACTTCAGTAGTGTTTGGTTGTGGTTTACCTTGTCACAGTTACATTTTCTTGATTTTTCAAAGTTCATTTTGAATTTCTTTCTCTGAAATGCAAGAGTTGGAATATTTCAGTAGTGTTTTGTTGTGGTTTACATTGTCACAGTTAAATTTTCTTGATTTTTCAAAGTTCATTTTGAATTTCTTTCGCTGAAATGCAAGAGTTGGAATACTTCAGTGTCACAGTTACATTTTCTTGATTTTTCAAAGTTCATTTTGAATTTCTTTCGTTGAAATGCAAGAGTTGGAATATTTCAGTAGTGTTTGTTTGTGTTTTACCTTGTCACAGTTACATTTTCTTGATTTTTCAAAGTTCATTTTGAATTTCTTTCGTTGAAATGCAAGAGTTGGAATATTTCAGTAGTGTTTGGTTGTGGTTTACCTTGTCACAGTTACATTTTCTTGATTTTTCAAAGTTCATTTTGAATTTCTTTCGTTGAAATGCAAGAGTTGGAATATTTCAGTAGTGTTTGGTTATGGTTTACCTTGTCACAGTTACATTTTCTTGATTTTTCAAAGTTCATTTTGAATTTCTTTCGTTGAAATGCAAGAGTTGGAATATTTCAGTAGTGTTTGGTTGTGGTTTACCTTGTCACAGTTACATTTTCTTGATTTTTCAAAGTTCATTTTGAATTTCTTTCATTGAAATGCAAGAGTTGGAATATTTCAGTAGTGTTTGGTTGTGGTTTACCTTGTCACAGTTACATTTTCTTGATTTTTCAAAGTTCATTTGGAATTTCTTTCGTTGAAATGCAAGAGTTGGAATAATTCATTAGTGTTTGCTTGTGGTTTACCTTTTCAAAGTTACATTATCTTTATATGTCTTAGATAAATTTTAATTTAATTAGAAGATTACAAATAGTTTTAATATTTCAGTAGTGATTTTTTTTGTTTTAGAGTGTCACAGTTAAATTTTCTTGATTTTTCAAAGTTCATTCTGAATTTCTTTCGTTGAAATGCAAGATTTGGAATATTTCAGTAGTGTTTGGTAGTGGTTTACCGTGTCACAGTTACATTTTCTTGATTTGTCAAAGTTCATTTTGAATTTCTTTCGTTGAAATGCAAAAGTTGGAATATTTCAGTAGTGTTTGCTTGTGGTTTACCCTGTCAAAGTTACATTTTCTTGATTTTTCTAAGTTCATTTTGAATCATTCAAGAAACGTGATTAAACACGTTTTTAAAGTACATGCTATTTGCATGCCTGTCCTTGGCACCTGTCCAAACGAGCGGGGATTCCCCGCTGGTTCCTACACATTGCAAAAAATTGAACAGTACGAAAACTCCACATTTTCAACCAGACTGGTTTTTTAGACAACACACCCACAGAGATGACACACACACATAGAAACGAGACACGCACAGACACGACACACAAACAGAGTCATAGTGAGAGAGATATCCAAAAAGTTGAGTTGACCTAGGTTCACTTAGAGTGGCGCGCCACTCTAAGTGAACCTAGGTCAACCCAACTTTTCGATATCTCTCTCACTATGACTCTGTTTGTGTGTCGTGTCTGTGCGTGTCTCGTTTCTATGTGTGTGTGTCATCTCTGTGGGTGTGTTGTCTAAAAAACCAGTCTGGTTGAAAATGTGGAGTTTTCGTACTGCTCACTTTTGCAATGTGTAGGAACCAGCGGGGAATCCCCACTCATTTGGAAAGGTGCCAAGAAAGGCATGCAAATAGCATGTAGTTTAAAAACGTGTTTAATCACGTTTCTTGAATGATTCAAAATGAACTTTGAAAAATCAAGAAAATGTAACTGTGACAGGGTAAACAAAAATCAAACACTACTGAAATAGTCCAACTCTTGCAGTACAACGAAAGAAATTCAAAATTAACTTTGAAAAATCAAGAAAATGTAACTGTGACAAGGTAAACCACTACCAAACACTACTGAAATATTCAAACTCTTACATTTCAGCGAAAGAAAATCAAAATGAACTTTTAAAAATAAATAATATTGAAATGTGAAAAGTAAACACACTAAATAACAATAAATATATATTCAAAATCGTTCATTTATGCGAAAGATATTCAATATGAACTAAGAAAAATCATAATAATTTAAATGTGACAAGGTAAACAACAACCAAACACTACTGAAATACTCCAACTCATGTATTTCAATGAAAGAAATTCCAAATGAACTTTGAAAAATCAAGAAAATGTAACTGTGACAGGGTAAACCACAACCAAACACTACTGAAATATTCCAACTCTTGCATTTCAATGAAAGAAATTCAAAATGAACTTTGAAAAATCAAGAAAATGTAACTGTGACAAGGTAAACCACAACCAAACACTACTGAAATATTCCAACTCTTGCATTTCAACGAAAGAAATTCAAAATGAACTTTGAAAAATCAAGAAAATGTAACTGTGACAAGGTAAACCATAACCAAACACTACTGAAATATTCCAACTCTTGCATTTCAACGAAAGAAATTCAAAATGAACTTTGAAAAATCAAGAAAATGTAACTGTGACAAGGTAAACCACAACCAAACACTACTGAAATATTCCAACTCTTGCATTTCAACGAAAGAAATTCAAAATGAACTTTGAAAAATCAAGAAAATGTAACTGTGACAAGGTAAAACACAACCAAACACTACTGAAATATTCCAACTCTTGCATTTCAACGAAAGAAATTCAAAATGAACTTTGAAAAATCAAGAAAATGTAACTGTGACACTGAAGTATTCCAACTCTTGCATTTCATCGAAAGAAATTCAAAATGAACTTTGAAAAATCAAGAAAATGTAACTGTGACAAGGTAAACCATAACCAAACACTACTGAAATATTCCAAATCTTGCATTTCATCGAAAGAAATTCAAAATGAACTTTGAAAAATCAAGAAAATGTAACTGTGACATGGTAAACCACAACCAAACACTACTGAAATTCAAAATGAACTTTGAAAAATCAAGAAAATGTAACTGTGACAAGGTAAACCACAACCAAACACTACTGAAATATTCCAACTCTTGCATTTCAGCGAAAGAAATTCAAAATGAACTTTGAAAAATCAAGAAAATGTAACTGTGACAAGGTAAACCACAACCAAACACTACTGAAATATTCCAACTCTTGCATTTCAACGAAAGAAATTCAAAATGAACTTTGAAAAATCAAGAAAATGTAACTGTGACAAGGTAAACCACAACCAAACACTACTGAACTATTCCAACTCTTGCATTTCAGCGAAGAAATTCAAAATGAACTTTGAAAAAATCAAGAAAATGTAACTGTGACAAGGTAAACCATAACCAAACACTACTGAAATATTCCAAATCTTGCATTTCAACGAAAGAAATTCAAAATGAACTTTGAAAAATCAAGAAAATGTAAAATAAAAAGAATGAAAAAGTGACAAGGAAAAACAAAACAAAACACTACTGAAATATTCCAACTCTTGCATTTCAACGAAACAAATTCAAAATGAACTTTGAAAAATCAATAAAATGTAACTGTGACAAGGTAAAACACAACCAAACACTACTGAAATATTCCAACTCTTGCATTTCAACTAAAGAAATTCAAAATGAACTTTGAAAAATCAAGAAAATTTAAATGCGCAAGGTAAATCACAACCAAACATTACTGAAATATTCCAACTCTTGCATTTCAACGAAGAAATTCAAAATGAACTTTGAAAAATCAAGAAAATGTAACTGTGACAAGGTAAAACACGACCAAACACTACTGAAATGTTCCAACTCTTGCATTTCAACAAAAGAAATTCAAAATGAACTATGAAAAATCAATAAAATGTAACTGTGAGAGGGTAAACCACAACCAAACACTACTAAAATATTTCAACTCTTACATTTCAACGAAAGAAATTCAAAATGAACTTTGAAAAAAACATGAAAATTTAACTGTGACAAGGTAAACCGTACCAAAAAACCACTTAAATATTCCAACTCTTGCATTTCCACTAATGAAATTCAAAATGAACTTTGAAAAATCAAGAAGATATAACTTTGACAAGGTAAACCGTAAAAAAACACTACTGAAATATTCCAACTCTTGCATTTCAGCGAAAGAAATTCAAAATGAACTTTGAAAAATCAAGAGAATGCAACTGTGACAAGGTATACCACAACCAAACACTACTGAAATATTCCAACTCTTGCATTTCAGCGAAAGAAATTCAAAATGAACTTTGAAAAATCAAGAAAATGTAACTGTGACAAGGTAAACCACAACCAAACACTACTGAAATATTCCAACTCTTGCATTTCAACGAAAGAAATTCAAAATGAACTTTGAAAAATCAAGAAAATGTAACTGTGACAAGGTAAACCACAACCAAACACTACTGAAATATTCCAACTCTTGCATTTCAACGAAAGAAATTCAAAATGAACTTTGTAAAATCAAGAAAATGTAACTGTGACAAGGTAAACCACAACCAAACACTACTGAACTATTCCAACTCTTGCATTTCAGCGAAAGAAATTCAAAATGAACTTTGAAAAATCAAGAAAATGTAACTTTTACAAGGTAAACCACAGCCAAACACTACTTAAATAGTACAACTATTTCATTTAATCGAAATAAATTCAAATATAACATTGAAAAATCAATAAAATTTAATTGTAACAAGGTAAACCACAACCAAACACTACTGAAATATTCCAACTCTTGCATTTCAGTGAATTAAATACAAAATGAACTTTGAAAAATCAAAAAAATGTAAGTGGGACAAGATAAACCACAACCAAACACTAGTAAAATATTCCAACTCTTGCATTTCAACGAAAGAAATTCAAAATGAACTTTGAAAAATCATGAAAATGTACCTGTGACAAGGTAAAACTGAGTCTCTCACTCCCCGTAAAGCTCTTTTAAAAGATACAAAAACTACTCATTTAACACAAAAATTTTCGTTTTTAATGACCACCAAGTAAAGAAAAAACTACACGGAATCAGGCACCTGAGTCTCTCAAACCCCTTAAAGATCTTTTAAAAGATACAAAAACTACTTATTTAACACAAAAATTTTGTTTTTAATGACCACCAAGTAAAGAAAAACCACACGGAATCAGGCAACTGAGTCTCTCAAACCCCTTAAAGCTCTTTTAAAAGATACAAAAAATAATTATTTAACAAAAAAATTTCTTTTTTAATGACAATCAAGTAAAGTAAAACCACAAGGAATCAGGCAACTGAGTCTCTCAATACCCTTAAAGCTCTTTTAAAAGATACAAAAACTACTTATTTAACACAAAAATTTAGTTTTTAATGACCAACAAGTAAAGGAAAACCACACGGAATCAGGAAACTGAGTCTCTCAATCCCCTTAAAGCTCTTTTAAAATATACAAAAACTACTTATTTAACACAAAAATTTCGCTTTTAATGACCAACAAGTAAAGAAAAACCACACGGAATCCGGCAACTGAGTCTCTCAATCCCCGTAAAGCTCTTTTAAAATAAAAAAAAACTACTTATATAACACAAAAATTTCTTTTATAATGAACAACAAGTAAACTAAAACCACAAGGAATGAGGCAACTGAGTCTCTCAAACCCTGTAAAGCTCTTTTAAAAGATACAAAAACTACTTATTTAACACAAAAATTTCGTTTTAAATGACCACCAAGTAAAGAAAAATCACAAGGAATAAGGCAACTGAGTCTCTCAATACCCTAATAGCTCTTATATAATATCCAAAAACTACTAATTTAACACACAACTTTCGTTTTTAATGACCACCAAGTAGAGAAAAACCACATGGAATCCGGCAACTGAGTCTCTCAATCCCCCTAAAGCTCTTTTAAAAGATACAAAAACTACTTATTTAACACAAAAATTTCGTTTTTAATGACCACCAAGTAAAGAAAAACCACACGGAATCAGGCAACTGAGTCTCTCAAACCTCTTAAAGCTCTTTTAAAAGATACAAAAACTACTTATTAAACACAAAAATTTCGTTTTTAATGACCACCAAGTAAAGAAAAACCACACGGAATTAGGCACCTGAGTCTCTCAAACCCATTAAATCTCTTTTAAAATATAAAAAAAATAATTAATAAACACAAATAGTTATATAATATTTAAAAAACATTTTTTAAATTAAACTAGTAATCATTAAACATACTCTCTCAAACACTGTACAGATATTTTAAAAGATACTAAAAATGACCACCAAGGAAAGAAAAACCACATGGAATCCGGCAACTGAGTCTCTCAATCCCCGTAAAGCTCTTTTAAAAGATACAAAAACTACTTATTAAACAAAAAAATTACTTTTTTAATTACCATCAAGTAAAGAAAAATCACACTGAATTAGGCAACTGAGTCTCTCAAACCCTGTAAAGCTCTTTTAAAAGATACAAAAACTACTTATTTAACACAAAAATTTCGTTTTTAATGACCATCAAGTAAAGAAAAATCACACGGAATTAGGCAACTGAGTCTCTCAAACCCTGTAAAGCTCTTTTAAAATATACAAAATCTACTTATTTAACACAAAAAATTAGTTTTTAATGACCATCAAGTAAAGTAAAATCACACGGAATTAGGCAACTGAGTCTCTCAAACCACGTAACTATAATTTAAAAGATACTAAATCTTCTTATTTAATACAAAATTTTCAATTTTAACGAACATCAAGTAAAGTAAAATCACACAGAATTAGTCAACTGAGCCTCTCAAACCGGTTAAAACTCTTTCAAAAGATATAAAAACTACTTATTTAACACAAAAATATAGTTTTTAAATTACATCTAGTAAAGAAAAATAACACGGAATTAGGCAACTGAGTCTCTCAAACCCCTTAAAACTCTTTTAAAAGATATAAAAACTAATTATTTTAAAACAAAATACAAGCAAGCAAATAACATGGGAATTCCTATACACGCAAGCAAATAATTGAGTTATTTTTACGTCACAATGTTTCAACTTAAAATCATTCTAATTATAGCATCCCCTTTCTCATACTTTAATTACCTGTTACGCTTTCTTTACCATCGGAATTTTAACATCACACGGAATTAGGCAACTGAGTCTCTCAAACCCTTAAAACTCTTTTAAATGATATAAAAACTACTTATTTTAACACAAAATACAAGCAAGCAAATAACATGGGAATTCCTATACACGCAAGCAAATAACTGAGTTATTTTTACGTCACAATGTTTCAACTTAAAATCATTCTAATTATAGCATCCCATTTCTCATACTTTAATTACCTGTTACGCTTTCTTAACCATCGGAAGTTTAACCAACGTAAATTAAGTTATAGACAATACTGGTTTAATCTCTTGGCAAAGAGTGTAATGACCTGTTTATGTAGGCCGCAAATAAAACAGGATGGAACATAAAGTGCGCAAAATAGTACCTTGCAATCTACTGATAATAATTGGTCTTTTTTTTTTTGTTCAAATTTCTGGTTGCTGTTAAAATTGTGTAATTGTCTTCTGTTAAAATTGTCTTCTGTTTTTCTGTCTCTCCCTCCCTGAATTCTTCACCATAGAACCTCGCTGGGAGATAATAATTGGTCCTTTTTTTTTTTTTGTTCAAATTTGTTCAAATGGAAGGGGTGTTAGTTGCCTTCTAATCACTTTCAACTATTAAAAAAGGCATTAGCCCTTTCAATTTCATATTGAATGAGCCCTTTTGAAGTTTCTACGACAACACTTTCAATAAAAAACCTTATTTGCCCCCAGGGCATAACTTACAACCCTTGCCGTGAGGGCTTTGAGAGGGAGGGTTTGTCATACTTAAAGACCCAATTTCCAAAAATTTCAACTACGTTGAATAAAATGGCTATCTAAAAATTTTGATTGGATGTGTTTGGGAAAAATATGGGCGTGAGAGGGGGGTTATTTGCCTCAAATCACTTTCGACTATTAAAAAGGGCACTAGACCTTTGAATTTCTAATCGAATGAGCTCTATTTCAAGTTTCTACGACAAAGATTTTAACGTCATATATGGTTATTAGTACAAAATGGGTGTTAGGTCTTAGATCATGTCACTTATTACTTCATATATGGTTATGAGTGCTTAAAAAATCAAATATCTTTGAAAATATGAAGACATCTAAAATGCAGTTTTTTTAAGTATTTCCATTTTTTTATTAAAAAAGGCACTAAAACTTTTAATTGCTGTTCAAATGAGCCCTCTTACAAAATTCTAGGAGCTCTGGGTCAATACGATCACCCCAGGGAAAAAGCAAAAAGGGCAAATAAACCCGCACCATTATCTTTATTCTGGCGACGAATACAAAATTCCACATTTTTGTATATGGGAGCTAAAAACCTCTACATTAAGGTTCTCTGATACGTTGAATCTGATGGTGTCATTTTCATGAAGATTCTATGGCTTCGAGGGAATGTTTTTCCGTTTTTTTGGAAATAGGGCAAATTTTCTTAGGCTTGTAACTTTCGATGGATATAGTATATATTATATATTTAAAATGCATTGCTTCCCTTCACACCCCTCCCCCATCCCTACTCCTGATGAATAAATATGCAGCCCCCTACATATACTCATACAGTTCCTTAGAATAGCATGACTCTTTTCATTCCGTCGATTGACTAACATTCATCGTAAAATAATAGGCAGAAAAGAATGGCGCAATTATAAAACACACATTAAACTTCAATATAATGGGCGGGATTATAAATCAGGGTGTTGGATAAAATAAAGTCATACAGTTTTAAGAATAAGACAAGTAAGCATTGATTAATGTTTTAAAATCGTTTTCAGAATTTGGGTCACCTTTTTCGACTGGTTAATAATAAGGCACAAGGTGCCACATTTGACGATTCCTTTAAGAGCTCAGAATAAAACTTGCGAGTTAAGGACTATGTATATGTGGAAAGAATATAAAAATACACATTGAATGGTGTCTCCTCCTTCTACCTAGCAAAGAAACATAACAATTATAAATCCGCCCCCCCCCCATTTCTTGATGCAAGGAAGACCAAGATAAGACCTGAAATCAGATAGTAACCAAGTAGAATTAGTAGTAGAAGTGATCCTTTTACCAATGTTCGTAACATATGAAGTAAATGCTTCCTGAACATGACCCTCAATATATTTACCGTCAACAACCAGACATGAAGTGGCCAATGGAGACGGAAAAGAGGGCCTAAAGACAGAGTTCATCACCTCCCAAGTTCTACCAATATCTTCACCGCAATCTGAAAAATAATTTAAGTAGTACTGAGACTTAGCCTTTTGGCATACAGAATTATAGATATTCATCTAGACTTTGAATCGCTGAAGGCGAGCAGCCTTCACTGAGGGGCTAGGGGACTTACAATTCCTTCAAATATTATTTTTTCTTATTGATGTTTTAAGAAAATTTCCTGACAACAAAAACTGCATTTTTTGTACTCGCCCCCCACCCCCCTTGAAAAAGTTAAAGTTGAAAAAGGATACTGAAAACTGCAGGCAAAAGTTATACTAAATAGGCAAAAGTTGAAAAAGGATACTGGAAACTGCAGGCAAAAACCAATACGAGCAGATAAAACAGAGAGCATTGAAAAATTGTCTGAAGTAATCTAAATCCAAAATGAAGAAGTTAGAAAAATATCGTAAGAAGATAAGCGATAGCGAGAATCAAAACTTATTAAAACGAAAGTGAAGAAGAAAGAATTGCGGTGCTAGAAGACATAAAAACAAATGGCTTAAACAACATAAATTCACAATAGGTGAA
The DNA here is from genome assembly GCF_049724085.1 of Artemia sp. Qi Xiang Cuo. Taxonomy (NCBI): domain Eukaryota; kingdom Metazoa; phylum Arthropoda; class Branchiopoda; order Anostraca; family Artemiidae; genus Artemia; species Artemia sp. Qi Xiang Cuo. The sequence goes on from NC_142811.1 coordinate 10,462,430, forward strand.
AATGAACAACCTGGACCAAAATTTAAAGATCCAATCGGAGAAAGAGCAGTAGAACCTGGTATTGTATCAGCCTCTGAAAAAAAAAGTTCGGCGTTATGTTTTTTTTTCTTATCACAAGAGACAAATCGAGGCAAAAGTTAAAGGTCCAATAAAAAACAAACATAAATAAAGACGTGACGAAGGATGTAACTATACAAGCAAGTCTGAAGCAGAAGCTGGTACAACAACATCCAGGACCAGAAAACATAGAAATAGGGCCAACACTAACCGAAACTAACCTAACCAAGTTATAATTATACAAAGGTACTACTTCTAATATAAGGTCCATTTGCTTAAAAAGAGTACAACCAACATGGCATAAATCAAATGACAATGGTTGAAAATGATACGTCATTTGAACAACTAGAAATTTTCGACCAACAACCCGAACCATCAAATTTGACAAGACGTAAGTAGAAGGGGGGGTGCTACTCGTGTCACCCACCCCTGCTGCCACCTATAACTTTTTTTACATAATTCATGGATGGATATGTGTGTTGGTCGAGTTATTTGATGTTTTTCATGGATGTTTTATGGATTTTGTCAGTGAGAATGAAAAAACAGGAACTTTGTCACATTTATGTCTGTTTTCTTGGTTTTTTTCAGTGAGAATGAAAAAACAGGAATTTTCTCACTTGGAAAAACAGGAACTTTGTCGCATTTATGTCTGTTTTCATGGATGGTTATGTGTGTTGATCGATTTATTTGATGTTTTTATGGTTTTTGTCAGTGAGAATGGAAAAACAGAAACTTTCTCACTTGGAAAACCATAAACCACGTGGTCCTGTCACGAGTAGCACCTGTGCTTTCGACCTCAATTCACCTATCGTGAATCAATAATTCCCCTTAGAAACAACAAATTAATTCCCCTTTCTTGACAGATCAATCAATCAATGACATCATCTGTCAGACTTTAAAAATTTTCGCCTAGAAACGATTCTCCAGGAATAGATCCAGGTCATTAATGTCTTTGCCTCGGAAACAACTCTTTTGGTCGAACTCCAAAGGATATTTATAACCAAACGCCATGGAAACAATTCTCCAAGAAACATCTTAGCGATGAATTGTTTTAGCGCGGGAATCAGCATTCTTATTAATTTGAAATGCATTAGCGCAGAGATGCCAAAAACAAAAGGAACACGCTGAATTACGTTTAGGGATTATTTGGGCGAAACAGTTAGAGACATTTTAAAAGATGATTTTTGAAGAGATTTTGGAAGAGGATTTGAGGGTGAAACTCTGTGGTCGTTATAATACACAAGTATCATTTGAACAGTGTTGTGAGATCCTCTACCCCAACCCCAAAGGGTTCCGATCCCCCTACCCCAAGCTCCCAAAGGGCCACCGGCGCCCACAAAGGCCCACCCCAGACCCTCAAAGGCCCTCCCCGGGCCCCCCAAAGGCCCATCGAGCTCCCAAATGACCAACGGGGTCCCAAAGGCCCTCCACCGGTCCCCAAATGTCCCCCAGGCGCCCCACAGGCTCCCCGGACCCGCCAAGGCCCCCCCCCGGCCCCCCAAGGTCCACCGGGCTCCCCAAGGCCCAATCGGTCCTCAAGTGCCCCCCCGACCCCCAAAGGCCCTCCCTCTGCCCCAAAGGCCCCCCCCCGGTCTCCAAAGGTCCCCCCGGGCCACAGAAGCGCCGCCGGGATGCGCCGTGGGCCAGGAAAGCGCCGCAGGATGTGCCGCAGGGATGCGCCGCGGGTCAGGAAAGCGCCGCAGGATGTGCCGCAGGGATGCGCTGCGGGTCAGGAAAGCGCCGCGGGGGATGCACCGCAGGGATGCACCGCAAGAAAGCGCCGCGGGGGATGCGCCACAGGGAGGCACCGCAGGAAAGCACCGCAGGATATGCCGCCGAGATGCGCCGCAGGAATGCGCCGCAGGGATGCGCCGCTTTTTGTTAGAGTTCTAGTTTACTTTAATTTTAGTTAAGAGTTTGATGTTTTACCTTTGAGTTTCAGTTAGAGTTCTTGTTTAGTTTTAGTTAAGAATTTAGATTTTTTAGCTTAGAGTTTTTGTTGAAGTTCTAGTTTAGTTTAGTTTTAGTTAATAGTTTAGAGTTTTAGCTTAGAGTCTTAGCTTAGAGTTTTTGTTAGAGTTCTAGTTTAGTTTAATTTTAGTTAAGAGTTTGATGTTTTACCTTTGAGTTTCAGTTAGAGTTCTAGTTTAGTTTAGTTTTAGTTAAGAATTTAGAGTTTTTAGCTTAGAGTCTTAGCTT